>NW_010155908.1:0-5888 GCF_000699245.1 Pterocles gutturalis | reverse complement strand
GGTGGTGGTCCTGACACCAAGACACATATCTGTGGTCCCCAAAGACAACTGAACTGCTAAGCACATTTGAAAAATGAAGGCAGTTAATAAGGAGTATTTTCTTGTTTCTCAGACTTTAGGCTTGCTGCCCGTTTTCCCACCCACAGTTAAAACAGACTGATTTTGCTGTTCACCTAGCAGAGTATCATGATGTTTGGAGTACACTTCTGGATTAACTCCTTTGAAGTGCTATGCAGAGTTTGAAAGAACATATCAGAGAACATCTGTTGTTTTATTCTCAGAACTACGACCATCATCTGGACTCAGATAAAACATGAAATTATACTCCTGTTGGTTCCATCTGACCACCCCAATTCACAATTTCATATTAAGAACACACAAGTGCTAGGAAAAGCATTATATTTAGAAAGTATTACAACAGCTTACCATGCCAGGAGGGATTCCTGTTTGTGACCTCATGGAAGCCAGGACTCCCGCCAAGTCCTTCCATGTCTACATCAAGGCTGGTGAAACCATTTATTTGATTTCTGTCCCTGGTGACCATGTTGATGCGGGTCGGGATAGGTTCAAATGTAGGGTCTAACTCCAAGATCAGTCTGTTCAGTTGTTCAATGGACTGATCAATATCCAAAGTTGGAGAAGCTGGCAAGTTCCCTGCATTCTGTCCTAGATTCAGGCAATTTGTGTCCCTTTGAGACACTGGCCTTGACTCAAAACTCTCGGCACTGGCATGTTCTGCAGCTTCAGCAGCACCTGGCACACTTCCTAGCCCCCTCTGCACAGCATCTCTGCTGCTGGAGCCACGTGTTGGGGTGTCTGGGACTCGAGACTGGCTCTGGACACTGCTCAAATTCTCCACAGCATTATGAATGCCAACCTTCATTTCATTCTCTGGGGCAAATTCATATTGGTGAGCAGTGACCATCTGCTGCTGGCATACCCAGGTCTGCGTAGAGTAGTTACTTGGGCCATAGGCTTGCAGCTGGGGAGAGACAGAAGGATTCCGTTGCAATTGCTGAGTTGTCTTTGGCTCACTGCTTCCAAATGACCTCTCATAGAGGGGATCCACACCAATTCCCGTGTCTGGGGCAAAAGCATGGTGATGCTCTTCCCCCGTGTTACTTCCAAACCCATCTGAAAGAAGTGAGTTCTGACTGCTCTTGTGGCAACTAAGGTTCCCTAGGTGGGTGGAGTGCTGCCCTTCTGAGGAAGACAAAGTCCCAATGCTGTCCACGCTGTGAAGGTCCTGATTAGGCATTTCATCATCCAGAATATCAGTCTCCCTGTCCTTCAGTTTGGTGTCTCCATTCACATGAACTTGAGCTGGCACTCTGTGGCGAGTCCCGCTGTACTTGCTTTGAGCATCAGTCATATCCTTGATGGTGTTGACAGAATCCTCTAGACCAAAGCCACTAAGTAGCTGGTCCAGTTCTGCCTTCTCTTGTGGGCTCAGACCCCGTTTGACTCCTAGCACAAGGCGTTCCTCAGTCTTGTCTGTCCTGATGGAAGCTGTTGAGTGTCCTGAATCACTGCTGATGGACAGAGTATGATCCCTGTGATCAGGACTGCCAGCTGCAGGAACACCCTGAGCAACACCAGGGATACTGCTGTCTGAAGAGCTCTTCTTTCTTACTTTTGCATACAGGCTGCCATCGATGGGACCTTGGGTATGCAGCACTGTGGAAAGATGAGTAACAAGGAAAGGGAGAGATAAGGACAAGGCATTATATAAGGGCTTTGACTGCTGTCAAAGTACAGAAGTACTGCTAATACGAACGGTATTGCTTCTGCAAAACAGAATTGTCTCTCTAAGTACAGCATCAACCAATGGCATTATCTTCTTTCATTTACATTTCAATTTATAACAGTTTTCTTGATGGAAATATAACATGCCATTCATAGCTCAAGATCAAATACAAGAGTTTTCTCTTTTTATGCTGTTTTGAATGCATGTTTATGGCTCCACAAACCCTTCCCACTAATTTGAAGAATTACACTATTACAGTGCTAGAAATCTGAGAGGCAGCGGCCATGCATTCCATTCAGAGCAAGAATGGTAGGAATCAAGCAGCAATACTTGCCTTGAACATATATTGTGCCATTACCAGTTCATCCATTTCTATTTGATGGTCTAACTACACTATGAAGAATCATTCACTCATTTTCCTGGTGGTGCAAGGAAAAACAGGCTTTCAATCAGAGCTGCAGTCCTTGGAATATATGTAAGGCCTCTTCATAAAGGCATGCATGAGGAAATGCTAGACTATGAAACTTTAATTTTAATAAGCAGGGCCATAACCCCTTAAAATCAGAATATAACTCCTTCCTCATCAGTCATGGGAAGAACCTGATTTTATTTCTGATATCTGAGGTACTCACTCAACTAAACTTTATTCATATTATGCATTACGAATATCATGAATTATTAATATTATTAATTACAAATATTATTAATTATGAATTAATAATATCGGCTAGAACTTACCTTTCTGTTTAGGATATCTTTAGAAAATACAACAGTTTTGCAGGAAATTGCATCTACTAAGTTTACTAAGGCTGGGTGTTGAGAACAGAGAAATTCCTGCTTCTAGTTGCATGAGCACAACTTAGCATGCTTCCCTGACATCAGCTATGCACTGAAGAACTGAGTGAGACAAGTTTCATCCTCTTGCAGTGCTAACAAACTCACGTGGAGGGCTTCATTGAAGTGACTACATTGCTTTTGATCCCAGAACTGTTACTGGCATTCATCGACTCTGCTGCTTCTCGCTATCTCAAGGCACACATCTGGTATTTTTAAATCTGATACACTCATTTTACTTCATGCTGCTGCCACCAGCCCATCTTAATTATTTCTTTGCAATAATCAACAAAAAAGGAAATGCCAAAAGTACTGCAGAAAGTTAAGAGAATGACAAGTTAGAAACTAAAATCTCAGGCTTAGAATTGTCTCCTGTGTACATACCTCTACTTGTTTATCCCATATGTAATATTGTGAATATTTTGCTTTAGTGCTAACAGGAATCACATAAAATATATACTCAACAATAACAAATACAAAAATACTTACAAAATGGTTAACTAAAGTTGCAGAAAAAAAATCTCTTTTTGCCCCACAAACTTGAGCAGATTTTTATATACAATCAGGAAGCAAAAAATCCATTTGAGTTAAAAATATTCCTGTGAAAATAATCTCTTCCATGTTCTTTCAGTACTAGCAATACCTGCGATGGATAAAACCACAGAACACCGAATACAGTGATTTCTCTCTGGAACATTTTAAAAGCTCAAGGGTTTATTTGAATCTACCTTATTTGATCTAAACCGCTTTTTCCTACCTCTGCCTGTCAGGGCTTTTTAAAGCTCTCCTTGACATTATAGACCAAGGAGAAGGAATGAAGCCATGGGAGGCACATTCTTATGATTCTTTAATTGGACTTGTTTGTCCACCTCCCACACGTTAGACCAAGCTGAGGTAGAGTATGGCTACTGGGCTCTCAACTAGTGCTGAAAATGAACATTATTCATTCTGGTTTTTATGAAAAACTTTAGGAGTAAACATTTTAAGAAAGTAAAGTGAGTGGTTCTATTTTCAAATAATTTAATGCTCATTTACCAAAACATTGATATTAAGTAGAAGTTTCTGAATAACTTTTCCTACCTCTAGTTTGAGAATTGTTTGATAATAAGAAAAATAGACCACCACAATTTAGGAACAGGCAGATTTTTGTCAAAGGGAACCAACAGTTTAGTATACATTTGGGGCAGTTCTAGAATCAAAAGAGCCATGGAAAACCCAATCCATTTCAACATCAACTCTACCACACATTTTCAAAATACACTTCAAATGGCATTGTGATCTTGAAGCTTCTAAACTAGGAGGCTTTCTAGGCAATGCCATTTTAGAAAAAGCGTTATTCAGAAATTGTGCCTGTGATGGCAATGAATTCATCGGTTTATAATGGCAAGAAAAGTGGTCTGGTTGGAAAAAGCCTTAATTATAGGACACACTGCCAAGTTTCCATCAGTTAAAATACACACTGGACGTTATATGACAGGTTTAATAAATTTTACCTAATAACTAAGGGACAACTTTTTACTTTTTAAGGACTAGGTACTATTACTTGTCTGATGTTGATTTTAAAAACAACTCACGTAGAAGACCAAGATACGTCTTTTCAGAACAAGTCATCAGGCTAGGGAAAAAAAGAAAGGAATTCCCTTTGCTGTAGAATTTCTCTATGAGCAAACTGTTGGAAGTTTGCTGAAGTTTATAATCTGTATATCCCATGGTGAAAAGAGCTGCTATGCATGAGGTTGAATGTCTGTGTAAAGAAATTTATAAACAATACTTATGGAAAATACCATATGTCAGGACAACACAGCCAATTAACAGTTTCTTGCCCTCTTTCATGCTGTGATTTCTCATAAGGTCTCACTACTGCTAGGACAATGAAGCAGACTTGGCACTTCATATGGAATAATTTAATACAGTTACCACCATAAATTGCAAACTTTTTTTAAAAAAACCACTAAAAGTAACCATCAGGTGATTTTTTTTTCATTTCTGTGTGCTTGGTTTTGAGTTTAAAACCTAGAAAATAAAACATTTAATTAATTACTACTCAAGTCCCAGTTTTAATTTGAGCTACGAGTAATCACTATACTCACTCACTACGAGCTATAGTTCGTAGTGAACACTAACAGGAAATTGTGAAAAGTTTCATGTTTTTTCTGAATAGCTGGCGTTAACTGGGAAGCATCAAGGAAAGGCATAGGAATGTTTCAGACAAGTAAATCAGATGAAAGTGAGAAAAATTTTTCTGAAGGAATTTCTCCCTCCCCTGCCATATAGATGAAAAATGTCTTTTTTTTGCAAACAGAGCTTTTCAAAAATATTTAGAAGTATAGATCTTTACTACACTGAAGAATGTAATCTGTACGCATTACAAGCCTGACTGATAGATACTACTGGGAACAAGAAGAGTCCTTCTGGGACTTCTCATAGGGTTTGGCTCAGGATGGCCCAACAGAAAATTTGGTTAGAACAGAGGCAGCAAACTTATGACACTGAAAGGTTCACGGCCAGGAGAGGAAAGCTTACACGCATGAGTCTGTACATGTTCGTGAGTCTGTATATGGAAACATCTCATTTTTATGGGGAAGCTCAGTAAATCTGATCTGAAGCTTCAGCAGCAGTAACCATGTTTTTGCTACAGTACGGTCCCTGTTAAAAATCAAATCTCTAAAACCTGGGATTCTCCTACGATGATTAGAACCACTTTTTATGAGCAACCAATGAATGTGAGCTTTCTGGGCTTCCTGGTTACTACACATGCTAACGAATCACTCAGCCCTGTCAGAACTGACCACCATGGCAGAAGGGATGATGTCTGCACACTAGCATCTCTGGGAAATACTCAGGCACCGTCAAACTGGCAACTAGGTTTTTAGGGCATTCAGCGTCTCGCCGTGTTACCTCAGGATTACCAGTATGTGGAATGCCAGTGGATTAAAAAGCCTGAACAGCTGTGGACATCAGTACTGTGTCAGCCTGTGTTCATAACTGAGACAACAGGCCTAGCGACACCACTTACTAGGAAGAACTTCACAATGAAAGAAACTAACAGCTTGAAATATTTTATACACCCTGCATTACTATCTGATAAATACATATTATCTTAATTGGAATGAAATGCACATATATGAGAGGAGAACCAGGAACTTGACTAAATGAGCAACAATTTACCAGGATTCCAAGTCCTGCATGAACCATTTAAAGTGAGGACTCGGCTATAAAAAAAAGGCATTTAAGCTGCACAAGGAAAATGTAAAGCGTGGAACCTAGATGTTCTACATGTTGCCAGTAAAACCACTAACATGGACTT
>NW_010155907.1:0-5665 GCF_000699245.1 Pterocles gutturalis | reverse complement strand
TCTGTGATTCTGTGATTCTGTGATTTAATAGTATTTACCTTATTTTTATTTTTCTTGCACTGTAAGCTAGGAATTTTTTCAGAAACTTGTAAAAACATGTCACGTACAAGTTAAGACTTAGCCAAACTGCATGGAGTCAGATGAGTCTAAGCTTTCACATCCTGTTTCCTATGCTTACTTAACAAAATGACTTACGGTAAACCAGGGTAAAACCTGGAGTAATACCATGTGTCTCATACTGGAAGAAAATATGCTTCAGTGGCCATGTATCCTTACGTGCCTTGAGGATTTTTGCAGTCACCTCATGCAGGGCTGGGAAACTAGAGCTGGGGGGATCTGACTTGCTGTAATACAACTGTTGCTGGGCAAGAGGTCTGATGCAAACAGAATTTCTTTAACTAGTTAAAGCACAGGGCTGATTTTTAAAACATTTCAAAAGCCCCTCCCAAATGGTTACACTTTTTTTCCTGAGTTCACAGTATCCTAACATATTAAAAACAGGTTTTACAAAGGGTAGGAATACTGATACAATTGAGAGAGGAGGTCAGATATTTTGTACCAGATTATTTCTTGATAGAAAAAATGTATTTTAGCTTTGCTGATTTTATCCTGTGTTATGTAGCTAGGGAGAAAGTATTTTGCTTCAGACTGATTTGGCCTAAAGTTAAACATTTCTACTTAGCAACTGTTTTATTTCATGCTATTTCAGTATTAATCTGCATTAGTTTACAGCGGTGCATTGGCACACAGTATTTGCGTTTCAGCTGCCCGCTGCTTCAGTCCTCTCTTGGCCTGGGCAATGGTGTCCAGTAAGAACCTCCTATGAGCTGCAAGAATTTAGCAGTATGTTCACTCACATCCAGCAAGTTTTACTGCTTGGGTTTTTTATAAGACCAAAGGTCATATCCAACTTGTTAGTCTTGTCCAAAATTCTGCACTGAGATTTTGTGGGTGGGAGCACATGCTACAAAGCCAGTTGAGAAGTCAAGATCCCAAATATGTTATCTCTTTAAACCAGTGAGCTATTTTTTTTTCCCTATTTTCTCTAGCTGATGGTGCAGCAAAGCTAAGAAACTTCTTATAATGAAAATGTGTACTCAGACTTCTCTGCTGTTGCTCATTAAAAATAGTTTTTCTGCAAGCATTTAGTACTGCTCTGCCTCTGGTCCAATGAAGTCAATGGGAGTTTTTACTACTGATTTCCACAACAGCAGAGTTATGCCGACAATGAATACATTTGACCACTCATCTGTTCCAAAATTAAGCAATTCATTTTTAAGAATGTGTCTAAAGATTAGGAGCAGTTGAAAGCGTTGACTTTTATAGACGGGCTAGCTTGCTTCAAGCATTTAATCTGATTTTATTTTCTTCTTGCAATGCCAGTTAAAACCGGTCTTCTCTCTTTCCTTGCTCAGAAGGAAAAAACATGTACACAGAGAGTGAGGGGAAAAAAAAATCTCTGGGCAGTTCTCTTGAGTTCAGCCAGCCACAAGAGGACCACAAGTGGTGTAACAGATGGGACTTGACAAGCTCCTCAAGATCTGGTTAAGACTGTGGCACTCTGCATTAAGACACATTGTGATATAACATGTAGGATCTTGTCAAGCCAGCAAGCAGCCCCACTTCCCCAGCACTTCCCAGTGGTCTCATGAGGCAGCATCACTTTCATTTGTCTTAAATACTCCTCTAGTCTCAAAATATCTTTTTTGAACTATTCACTTTCCACTCTCCAAAGGAGACAACACATGCCTCACAGCAAAAAGATTGAACCATCTGTGGCTGAAAGTGGGGAATCGGTTTGGAATAATCCCCCCAGGACCATCAGTGCTTGGTTTCTCTATGTTCTAAGCTGGTTTATTTTGCATCTAGCAAACATATAGGCAAAGCAATCAAGAAAGGAGAAGAATCTTTAAAAACACCAAAAGCAAGAAAAAAAAAATTATCAGAAATAGTGCCAAAATCTTTAAAGGGACTTCAGCAGCTTTCACATTTATTTTAGCCATTCACTAAATAGTACAAGGCTAGATGTCTAAGGAAAGCCTTTGGTAATGTTGTATAGATGCACAGATTTCAGGAGATTTCCTTCAAACCGAATTAAAACTTGCAACGTTTTCCAAAGGTTCCTTTGTAGTAAGATCATCCTTATAATGTATAATGGATATTTCAGGCTGTGAGATGCCATTTTGTATTAGTCATCAGAGATCAATATTCATTTGGAGAGAGGACTGTATGCCATACAAGGTACCATTGCCAGAGTTCGTGTCTGTCCACTTAGAAAGAAGTGAACTAGAAGGATAAATCTTTTGACCAATGTTACTGCTGTTTATAAATTCCACTAGAGACAGTCAGACATGTAGACTAAAGAGAGGGCTTAATGCACAGCAGAACAGCCTGAGGTGTCAAAGAGCTAGGTTCAGATTAATCCCTTGGCCTTTTCTGTGTATGTCATGACTAAGAAGGACAAAAGGAAGTCACCATTAAAAAATGTTTCATAAAGCAGGGCAAGACACAACACCTCATCCTATACTGTATGCAGTTTAAAGCATCATATGAAATGTGGGAGGTCTCTTCTGGAGACCTGTTGCCTTCTGTATGCATGATCATACGCTATTGTACCACTTTCACATTAAAAAAAATAAATCAATATTTTCCATGTTCTTTAAAGCTATGAAAATTCCGCACTGTTTGAATCCAAATATAACTAATGTGTAAGGAGATTTATTATTAGTCAGTTATTCTAAAAAAGAATATGTAGCAAAAACTCCTTGAAGTTGAAATATTATAACAGAAAAAATAAAAAAGGCTGCTGTTGAAACCACTGAAAAGCACAATCTTGATTGAATCTAGGGCTTTATTCAAGTGAAATTTTACCTTTTTATCAGCTTAAGGGATGTTGAAAAGATTTTTTGGTTGTTTTTAAATATTTTCAATATATCCCCTCTACTACTGCCCTCTCAAAAACATCTGACCCTTTCTATCTTCAGGGATAAGCCATTTTTTTGACACACTAGATTTGCAATGACCTGTCCAGAAGCTCTATGTAAATACTTTGGGAGAAAAGAATAGGAAATATTTAAGAGTAACTTGAAAAGTCAAAACATTGATACCCAAAATATAAATTTACTTCCCAGTCATCTTACACGTAGATGAAATAAAAAGTTGAAGTGTATTATGGCTTAAACTTCTGTGGCTTCAAGATCTTAAAGTTATGCATTAGGCAAAGTATGTATGGCTGGGACTGGATCTTTAATCTTCATTGTCATCAAACACAGTGCTTATCAATTTTGAGGAGCTCTAATAACTCGGCTGGAAAGCTCACTTACAAAATACTGCCTTTACAGCTGAGTGAAAATTATTTTAATGCCAAACATATGAAGGACATGACCCAGGTAAGAGACAAGAGACGAGTTTCCAGTGTTGAAAGGAAGCTCAGGAAAGGCCTCCCTGGCAGCAAGTAGGAATTATGGCTGTTTCTCACTAAATCCTCTCAAAAATGCTCTCCAAGAGTGCAGGAGAGAGCTTCTGCCCTGATCCTCTGTAAGGCTGCCAAGCACAATCTTCCACCCTGGCAAAGTACGGAACTATGTGAATAATTATCACATTAAAGAACAAGTAAAAGCTCTCATTAAGATTTTATGACGTGTATGCACTAAACCAAAACCACCAGGAATGGAATCCAATGGGATACAACCAGATCTCTTCATGCATGTTTTAGTGAAATGGATTTGTTAAGGAAAAAAAGATTAAGGTATGAAGTCTTTAGTCATGTCTGGGACTCTGTCAAGAGACTGAAATTGTCATAGTTCCTCTCCAGACTATTCTTTAAATTAGAGAAGGAGTGAGTGATGGATGTAGGATTGCGAATGTGAATTGCAGTTGTGAATGTGGGTGTGCATGAAGTAAATTATACACATGGATTGGAAAATAATTAGATTAAAAAGAGGAAGGGATGCAGAGAATAGTTATTAATCTTGTTTCACAGAAGGTGATCCAAAGCCCAGCGTGGCTCCAAGTACATACAGGAAGTCTCTGGCAGAGCCAGGGTACAAATCCACAGCGTATAATTCATAGTACTTGACCTACAGTCTCAGTCTTCATCATCGAAGAATCTTCTCCCCCAAGACTTCAGCTGTTCCTATTACATATGCACCAGTTAAGCCATAAACTTGCATACAACAGCATGGCTTGAATTTCTGTTTATTTCCCATAAATCTGAACATTTTATGGCAAGCACCAGAATGATATAACCGCCCGTGTTTCAGCTAGAAAGCTTTTCCTCAGATTCAGGCCTACAGTAGACAAAAGAACTCATTCTTCACCAGAAAAATATTTATTTTTCCTACAGGAAGACCATGTAATTAAAACACTTTTACAAGAGAGAGAGAGGGCTCCTCTCTGTGAAAGAAATTTGTTCAAATTGAATTTTAAAAAAAAGTGTCAGCTTTGTAAAACAGTTTTCTTGTGACAAGTATCAAGACTTGTAGTGTAATTTTTAGTAAAGAAAATATGTTAATTACACTTTCATTTAGTGCTAACACTATGGAAAGATGGAAATATGGATATATTGAGAGGACAAAGCTTTTTCTGCCTCTTTAAATGTCTTATAAAGTGTTTCTTGGGTTTGGGGGATTTTTCCCGTAAATAAACCCCCCTCTACTAATTTATTTGGGTGAATTGTTTTTAAAAGACTTCTTCATTTCCTTCAGACACTAACATATTTTTTTTCATGCATTTTAAGTCAGGAAATAATTCATTTCTTTCAAGGTGTTCAGTGGAATTACCTCCAGAAATCTCTGACCAGGTACCTGCTCTGCAAGTACTGTTCTCTTCAAAAGGAATTTTGAAAAGAGCTCAAACCCCAGTTTCAGAGTTCTTTTAAAAAATGGGCTGGTGTCTACATCTAATACTGGCTTTCTATACTGGCTAAATTTCACCAGTGATTTGACAAGACAAGGTTCATGAGGATTAAGTCATGACTCCACTGAAGTCAATTACAAAGCCCTCATTTGACTTCAACAGAGACAGGATTTTACTTCTAGTAAATATTAGTATAATAGGATTGCACTATCTGATGGCACCTCATGTCAAAACTTCCGTAAATTATAGATACCTTTATGTTTATTCCTCTGTCACTGAGAGATATATTTGGCCTGTTGGTTGAGAGATGTACAACATCATATTATCATCCTGTTGGTTTGAATCACAGACAGAACAGCTGGCACACTTTCCCCTACAACTCTGGAAGAGGGCTTTGGAGACAAAAGACACATGCTCCAGGGCACTTCTGCCTGTGCAAGAGCTCCTGCTCCTCAGAAACAAGTTGTGCAGCATCCTACACCAAGTTGCTGCTTAGAGCAGCTGAATGTTCATTCATGAAACTGTTAAACATTTTACTAATTCTAGATAGGAAAAGCAAAGAAAAAAAAAGAAAATATTTTCTCATGGGCATATAGAATGCATATAGGACATACACCTCATATTTAGTTTCCCATATGAGACGTATTTTCAGTAGTACCTAGTCTTGGAGAGGCTTACATGTGCTTATTCTTTTGTTTGAGTTCCTACGACAAGTTTTAGAATATATTAGGTTCGTGCTGCGTACTGGTGGTTTATCTGATACTTATACAGAAAGCCAAACTGAATCATAGAATCATGAAGGTTGGAA
>NW_010155906.1:0-5659 GCF_000699245.1 Pterocles gutturalis | reverse complement strand
ATACATATTATAATAAATATTTTATAAAATATAAACAATATAAAAGAAGAATTCCTTACATTTAGTGCTTTAAGCTGGTAACAGGTTCAGGTGGAACAACACTTAACACATGGGGATTACTGTGCTGATCATCATAGCCTTCAGGTTTTTATACCTCTCTGCCAAAATTATCCTTTTTCCTTTTCCTGATTGTCTTACATTGATCTAGAGCCTTGCCACCTTTTTGTTGTTAGAGAAGGACCAAGAGGCATCACCTCATTACTTTATTTCTTTTGTTGTCTCCTCAAAATCACTATATTCTGCCATTTCCCACCAGAAGAAATCACATTGCAGCGGCTTCCATCAGAGTTTAAAGAGGAACTTATAACTGTGTGATGTTCATGTAAGTACTCCAGGCAAAATACGAAGGACCATGTTTGAGGAATGTCTTTATATAAATGTACTTTCTATCCTGTGTGACCTCATATGTATGTAAGTTGAAACGCAGTCACAGCACTATTCAGTTGCCCACAACTAGCCTATGTAAAGCATAAGCATGAGGTCAGGTTCTCAGCTGACAAAAATCATTATCATTCTGGTGTCTTCCATGTTTTCCCAGTCATCCCCATGGTACACAGACTAAGTCCAGAGGAGGAAATCTAGGAAGTGTCTACCCATTCCAGATGCCCCATTTTTCCTTTCCTATTGACGACCCTTCCACAGGATTTCCCATCCCTTCCTACCGCAAACACTTGTTTTGACCACAGAATTTTTTTTTTTATCACAGGCTTTGTTTCAGGATGAGAGGGAATTAAAGGAAAAGAGATAATTGCCTGCAAGCATATAATTAATAAAAACACATACAAGAAGGTCTGGTGTTTTGCTGTGCTCCACAACATACAATTAGCATTAACAACAAAGGCAAACTTAAGTGAAGGACAACTTATTGTGAGTCACTGAGTATCTGGTAGAATGTGAACTTAAATGTATTTAGTCTAAGATAAGATGTCTGTTTTTAACAGTGAGCTTCATTGCCTATGGAACAATTTATCAAAGACTGCTGCAGATTCTTTATAAATTGAGGTCTTTAAAACGAGACTGGAGAGTCTTCTCAAAGTCACTCTCCGGCCAAGCACAAACTGCTTCATGCAAAAAACCAATTTGTAGGTGCTTATGAGAGGTCTGACCTGGTGATCAGTCATGGTCCCTTCTAATTTCAGGTCTATGAATCCATCAGGTGGAAAGACCCAAACTGGATTTAGTGTCATTAAAGATTTACATCGGTAGACACTCTGGCCCAGAGAGTGAATACTATATATCCAAGTCCAAGATGCAGTTAAAATGGTTGGAAAGGCTCTTTTTGACATCTGAGAGTTTCAGATGACATCCTGAGAAGGTGGGTGCGGTGCAGACAGTATGCAGTGACCAAGC
This sequence comes from Pterocles gutturalis, assembly GCF_000699245.1. Lineage (NCBI taxonomy): Eukaryota > Metazoa > Chordata > Aves > Pterocliformes > Pteroclidae > Pterocles > Pterocles gutturalis. Next base: position 4,249 of record NW_010155906.1, on the reverse strand, counting down.
ATATCACTTCTAGCAAGTATTAGGTGACACTGCCCTCAGACGGTCAAGATGGAGTAGGTAAAAGCTTTCTAATTCTTAGAAATTAACTTTAAGGCAGGACTTAACAGCTGGCTAAATACATTTCAAGTAATGCACTGTAAATTTCTCCATCATACTGGACTGCTGAGAAAAATGGTTATGTCTCTGTCCACAGCTACCAGAAAACCAGGGTGTGAATATTCCAGCTTAGAAAAAATGCCCACTTGCAACAAGGGTCAAGGTGAGAGACAGGTGGCCCTATAACTCTTTCAGCTTCTTGCCATTTTTGCTGAATTCAACCTAACAAGGAGAACAATGTGCATTACAGATCTTCAGCTGGAAAGGAAGAATGGGAAGGAAACTGAAAGGAAAAATCCTGCTCCACATAAAACCTCTGTACCATAGCTAGATTTGTCTAGAAAGTTAACATTAGTGAAATTAAATGGGCACTGCAAAGTCCTCAATTAGTTGAGAGAATATTATATTAGCATCAGATATAGAATATAATTACATTTTTATTAGCATCTTTTATGCTCAAGGTATGAGAGTGCTCTGCACAGTCTGATACTGGGGATGCAGTAATGGGTTCTATCACAGCTCAGCAAACAAAGGGCACCCGGGAAGCAGCCAAAATAGACAGGGCTACAGAAGCAGATTTAGGCTCTTTCTGCAGATTTGGTATTTATGAGTTTTCTGCAGAATCTACATCGTCGTGTCATCCCAGAAATGGTGACACAGTCCCTTGGAGGTGCAGCAGTGCAGGTGTCTCCTCCCAGGCTGTCCTGACAGCCACAGGTTCAGGGCCAGGCTCCCGCAAACACCCCAAGGAGGGCTGGCAGCACTGCCTGCGGGCAACGGAAGGGTACCCACCACCACAGCTCAGCCACCAGCTGCACTAGCAGGACAGCAGTGCCTGACCACAGGATGAGCCACACCACTGATCCTGTTCCAGCTCCCAATGTGCAACACGTGTTGGTGATCTTGCCAACCTCTGTGTCCCCAACTCCTGCTCTCCTCCAGAGGGGATGGCCAGACCCACTTCCTCACGTCCAGTGGGCTGAAATGGGGTCCTGGGCTGTGGGAAGGGTGAGGGGAGGCCCTGGAGCCAGGTTCCAAGGGACATCACGGCTGTGAGTGCCCCGAGAGGACTGGTGCAGTGTGACACCAACATTTGGACCTAACACCTGAAGCGTCCAGTGTATTCCAGTCAGAGACTCAGACTGCAATTCATCTGAGCTAATCTGTGCTTGTGTTCAAGATGGGATGAACCAGGCTCCCAGAAGGCCTGCTCACCTCCTTGGTCATGCAGAAGCCCCAGGTGAGCAACACAGACAGAGGCATTTGGACTGGGATGTCAAAGTTTGGGAAACCATAGACAGCTGAGAAGTTGCCAACTCCCTCAGCTCTATTTAGGATAATCTGAGTTAGAAAGACCGTTGCCTAAGACAGGGACCCCCACACAGGTAGAGATTTGAAGGGACACTCCTGAAGACCTGAGCTGTTTAATCTGGACTGGGAGAGGTCAGAAACAAGCTCAGAGGGCACATTGTGTTGTAGTAAGAAACCACCATTTTCCCTTCCTTATTGGGAAAGTGTCCCTTACTACCTTCCTGCTTGTCCAGTCTAACCCAAAAAGACATTTCAGTCCAATTTCCTAAATTTCCATGGAAGGTTTTAATACAAACCCAAGGGGAACCCTAGAATCCTTTTCATATATCTTCTGAGAAAACAAGTGAAAAAAAATCTGGTCTTCTGGTTAAGAGGATTAATGGTGGAAAACGTGGTTGATGGCAGGCAAAATGTGCCTCTTTCAAATGCTCTCTATAAGGTCATTCCCATAATCACAAGAAAACTAATCCTCTTCCACTTGATAATGGGCTTAGTGACTTTACTACCTCAGACAAAGGTTCTCTGAATTCAAAGATTAAAAGTGCCAAAGATTTCGAAATGCTTGAAAAGCATTGAGCAGAAAGTACTTGGGGGGAAAAAAAACACAGGATTTTTCTCTCTCCTTTTTTTAAAAAAATTTTTTATTTTTAGGAAAGAAAGCAGTTCCTGAGGGAAGAAGGACACTTTTCCATCTAGACTTGCATTATCACCTGTGGTACACTTGTCTGTCATTTGGAGATTGAGCCAGCCTTTGCCAGCAGCCACCTGACAAGCGTTACAAAGGAGCAACTGTGCAAAAGGTGCGGGATATAAACTGGCCATTTTCACAAGACCTCCTTTCTGCTGCAGTGGTGCCTACCTTGGCTGTAGCATATTGAAGAAATTGTGGTTTAGGCTGCAAAATTTTCCAAACTTTCCCAAAGCTAGGCAGATTCCTACAAGCTTTCCTGCAGGCTCTTTTCACATACTTTAATTGACCAAGAAATGTAAAGGCCAAACAGCCCTCTCATTAAAAAGACAAAATGGTTGATTAAACTAAAGAAGTGACTCCAAGTAATTCCAGCTGACTTAGTTTGTGACCTCTGTTACCACCCTGAAATAAAAAGTTCAGGACTGAAACTTCCAAATGCAGATTTAAGGCAGAAATATACTTTCCAACATTTGAAAATTGTAGTCTTGGTAAATCCATTCTCCAGCATCTCTGTGAAATAAGGATAATAGTTTCTCTCTCACAGAAGGATTATGGCAATGAAACAGTATATTGTGTTCCAACAGTATATTATGTTCCTGCACAATTAAGAAAACAATTGTCCCTTGCAGAAATTCAGCCCTTCACCTTAGGTTTGCTCAGGCAGCTACCCCCTACCCCACCCACCCCTACACACAGACATATTTATGCCATCACATCCACCACTGCCATTTGGCTAGTTGGGTTTCCTAAACCTAGGCCACATTGGCAAGGCTGCTGTTGTGCTGGGCACAACAGCTTATCTCCCTCCCTCCTGGAGGGAGATAAGCAGTTCAACACGAATAGCAGCACAGGAGCCTAGACTCTGAGGTGCCAAGCATGGATCTATACAGCAGACAGCACTGTTATGACAGATCCTATAAACAAACCCAAGGGCAGCTCATTTAGCCAAGAAAGCTCAGGTATTATGGCAAGCAGCATAACAACATTGCCAAAAGGCATTGTTTGCATTTGCATTACGAAGCTTTCTGTACTGAGGACATGTTACTTTTTTCTTAGGTCACAAGCTATCATTCTAATGTGACTATGAAATGTAAAGCCAGATTGTAGTTGACTCCTGCCTCATGACTCTAGTTTGGTGACACTCATGCAAACCCAGAGAGACTGCTAACACTCATGATGTTTTACCAAATCCATGGTCATGAAGATCAAAGCAGAATCTGGCCTGTATAAATTGCTTCTTAATAAATGTATTATTCCAAAAATTGTGAATAATGTGTTGCACTGACTCCAGCGAATTTATTCCAGACCTAAAAAAGACCAGGATCAGTGCCTAAGACTCCTCTCTTGCAAACTCATCCAACTCTATTCAGAAAGCTATTATCCAATGTGTTAATATTTTCTCATATCTTTTCTTACACTGGTGAGAAATTAGAATGCTTTCTCACTCTCCTATCTTTTATAAATTAACAGCCTGCAATATGGTTTTGTATAGATAGAACACCCAATATATAGGCAGTAAATTATTCTGAAGCAAAAGTTGAAATGTGGAAGGCTAGTGAAATACATCAGAGTTTGGCTTGTAAATTAGTTGAAGCTCTCTAATGTAACCTGTGACAAAATTTGCACTTTGTTGGACTGTGATCAAAGTGTGGGTCTACAGCCTGCAGGCTAATCAACATGAAGGAGGAACCTGACTCCAAAATCTCGAAATGCAAACAGCATCAATGAGGAAGGAATTGTGTTTTCCAGGATAGAGCACTTCTGTCAATTTATCCTTCTACCCTATGCTAGTTAGGCTTTTTATTTTCTGAATAGACCGTTAAACTTCTCAGTTGAGTGACTGGTTTTCCTTCAGATTTGCAGGCAGCACTAGTGCCCTAGAACACGAGTGGACTGAGAAGTACCTCCATAGACATTTACCTAAAATGGAAATATTAGTTCTTGCAGTTTCCAAAGGGGCAACCCTATTTCAAAGCCACAAGCTCTAAGTGCAGAGCAAATACTCATAGTCTGATCTCTTCCTCCACACACTGTGCCACTAGCTGTCACCGGTTTGCAACATGCAGCAGCACACTGATGGGCAATATAATATATATGAAAATGAAGGAGCAAAATATATGCAAGCTGTCGTGGGTTAAAGACTGCTTAAAG
>NW_010155905.1:0-5847 GCF_000699245.1 Pterocles gutturalis | reverse complement strand
TATATATGTATTAAAAAAGTATTTTACAACTGTCTTTTTCTTCAACCTATCAGCAAGGACTAAAGGTGGTGAGATCAAATTGTTGGGAGAGATGATGAGAAGGGGGAAGAACTGGTAAGGAGAATCAGAGTCTGAGTAGTAGATCAAATGCATGTGAGATGTAATTCATTCTCAATTATCCTCTAAGCTTTTTGAGATATTGCATATGGCCATCTCCTTTAGCACTCCTGTTTCACCTGAAAGCTACTGGCTTTAGAACTGAGACGTCTGTGTGAAGGATATGGTGTCAGACTTATCTACAGCAAAGCCTCCGTTGACATACGAGGTCTTGGTCTCTGTTTCATCATTATCAAGAATTGTTGTTTCCAGGGCAAAAGGATTGATTATGTTAACTTTAGAGGCGACATCCATCTGTTCCAGCTCATTTTTAGAGAGCTTCTCCACTATCCCTGTACCAAAGGCATCTCCCAAGACATTCACCATTGTTCTGAATCGATCCCTGTGGAATAAAAATGTTGTCAGACAATCATTCTGTATGTTACTTAGAAAATCCTTTTAGTAAAAGTAAGCTACTCCAGCAAATGCAGAGTTGTTTTATTCCCAGTGCAGATTTGGGGTAATTCTGCAATTAACAGAAAAAAATCTTGTAGAACAAGAAACAGCATTTTCCCCACATGTATTTGAAAAAATGTGGCATCGCTTCCATGACAAATTACTTTGTACAGGGTGTGCAGAACTGCAAGTCACATGACTAGTCTGTTAGAGCAGTAATCACACTGCTGTGCACAGCCTTATGAAGTGTTGTAGGGTTCACTTCTCAGGCCCTGAAGTATGCTACACAGCTGGCTCTCTTTGTGATGAGACTGCTTTTGTTGGCAGGAGACTGTAGGGTGCAGCAGAAAAGTTTGCATCACACCTTTTGTCTTTCTAACAGTCACTCCCTCAGCCAGAGGAGTGCCTAGCCCAGTATCTTCAGTATTCTGGCCCAGACCCTGGAAATGGAAAAGGCTATCTTCTGTTAGCTTCTCGTTGCCAAAGGGCTGAAGTACAAAGTTGTACTAAACAAGTCACTTAAAGGAACAGGATACTTCTGTACTGCTGATTTTTCTCCCAACAGAAATGTGACTTGCAGGCTTTAAAAATTTGCCACTACTTGTCAGAGAAGTAACAAACCCATGCAATATAGCAAAGTTTGAAAATTGGCATGGAAGTAAGGTAGGGACAGTGAAAGGTCATGCTTCCCTGTTTTTCTTTGCATATACACAGCACTGCAAGGGCTTTGTGGCAGAATGAACTGCTTTGTCTGTTCAGAGATGTTGAGGTGGATTCACAAACAGAAGGGATTGCAGAAACTATAGTGATGTGAATCAGTATGTCTCATATACGTATTCTTCTAGTACAATTGCTGAACTCCAGTGCTAGAACGTGCCCATGAGTTCTCCATGTGGAAAGGAAATACATGGTGAGAAAAGGAGTACAGTAAAATTCTAGTAGGATCAGTGTGGCAAGTGAGGAAATCAACAGCGCTGGAAACTGTTCCTTCATAATACTTCTCAAAATTTTTCTATCTTCATTAAAAACATGGAAATGCTCCTTAAGCCTATGTAATAAAACCTTGTTAAGTTCAGAATTAACTAAACGACTGTTAATGAGCCACTACTAGCAGGCTGTAAAATAATACATTTTAAGCAATAAGTAGCAAAGGTGAAAATGTTAATAATCTATGTGGTATCATGATGTGTATTCCATCTGCTGAGGTGCAAAATACACTGGCAATGATCCCTGGTATGTGAAATTAATCTTTAATTTGCTTTACACAGCAAGTCCCTTAACCTGAAAAATATTTCCATTAGAATCAGAAACAGCTTGAATTTGTTGTCTGTTTCTTGGTGGAACAGGTAGCTTCCATGTATTTGTACTGTGCCTACAAATCACAAATCGTGGACTTTCAAAGTGGAGATGAGATCAGATCCATAAAGTTACGATTACTATGAGAAATAGGGAATTACTGTCCTCTCTCTTTCTCTCACTCCCATAAAAGGGAGGGCATAAAATAAAATTATTAAGACATAGATTAAAACAAAGAAAATTAAATATGTCTCTCTGCAACACATTGTTAGGTTGTGGAATCCTCTCCACAGGACTTACGGAATTCTAAAAGTTTATATGGGTCCAAAAAGCAATGAGGCATTCATGGAAGAAGAAGAAAACTGTTGACAACTGTTAAATCAAGAACCACCTCTAGCTCAGGTACTCTGTGAGCTGCAATATGCAGGAGGCTAGGAGAGTACTTTGGGAAAAGAACCAATATACATTTGCTCTGTTCTTACACTCTTCTTTAGATACCTGCTCTGAGCCAGTGGTTTGTACAGATCTTCACCATCCATTACAAAACTAAATGCCCACTGTGAAAAGAAGAGACCTGGAGAAAATGAAGTGATTGTGGAGCACAGCAAACAAACCTATTAGACTCTGTTGCAGATAGCTGATAGGGAGAATGTACTTGTAGCTGGAGCTGTTTCGTTTAGAGCAATTACGTTTATACAGAAACTGAATTGATTCTTGGATCCATTCAACACCCCTAGTTTTACGGAGTGTAACTTCTCTTGACAGCTTGCAAAACTGAGTTTTATAATCAAATAAATTATATCTATATGTCAAATACATAGGTTGCTGCCAGAAATCCTTCAACAAAATTATTGGAAAGTGGGTGGGAGCAACGGGAATGCATTTACCTTGAGTGTAAATATGAACCTAAGAAGAAGATATGCAGAGACTATGAAATAATTGAGATCTCTGCATTGATATCAGTGAAATATCATACATATTGAGTTACTGCAAGTGAACAAGCCCTTGGCCTAAGCACTAAAATTCACACAGTTTATGAGGCAAAAAAGCTTCATCACAAACTAAAGTTATATTTATTGTGAATTTTATTATTCTTTCCCAGTGAATCAGGAACAAAACTGAATGCTGATGTGCTTCTAAACTCCAGAACACACTCTGTGATTCTTTTGGCTTTTGCAAGAGTAGCAGAGAAGCATCTCATTGTAAGTTAAACAGAAAAGATTTCTCGTGAAAATGCTTCCCTCCAGAAATAGCTGCTTAATGGAACTGAGGGGCTTTGATGTGCTCTGAGGCGAGATGGTTGGAATCAGGCATAAGGAATGCTTCCTGAGTTTGCATGTGTGTGCTTGTTGATCAAGGGGTTGGGTCTTCAGAAAATTCTCAGTGAAGAACAGCCCTATCAAAGTAATGCTGACAGCACAGACCCACGTACAGCCCACCATGCGTGTGCATGTGGAGTCCAGGACGAGCCTGGGTTAGTGCATGTTCTGCTCCACTACCTCTTCACCAGTGTATGGATTTTATGTGCTTTGTGGAAATCAGCTGAGAAGTTCTGCTTGTGGCTGCATTTGATTTTTGTGAATAGTGTATGAATTTAGCATAATATGGTGTCAGCAGACATTCCAGAGCCACTTCTTGGTACTGTCAAATTTGTCTTTCCTGAGTACTATGCTCATGATTCATTAATGCTGTGGTCACTATTTGAAGGTTGATAGCACCTCTGGATGTGAGGTTATTCACTGCCATCCCATGCAGTAGGGCTTCTCTCAGAATTAAAGCCACTAGTGTATCCAACTTGATATTGAACAAGCCTGGCCATAAGAAAAACCCTTCTCCAATTCCTGCAACAGCCCTAAATGACTTTGTTGCTTTCTTTCTCAGACATGTTCCCACACAACTTATGTAACATTAAAAAAAAAGGAAAAAGAATTAAATATCAAGTGCCTTAAACTTACAGAAGCCAGTCAACTGCAATGATCAGAGTAACATCATCAGCAGGCAGGCCAACGGCGCTCAGTACAATCACCATGGTGACAAGTCCGGCTTGAGGGACACCTGCAGCCCCGATGCTGGCTGCTGTAGCTGTGACACTAAATCCCAAATAAAGCCCAGAAAAGGCATTCAGAATACATGTTGCTCACAGAAATGCTATTTTCTGTCACAAACAGGCTTATTTCACTGCAAGAGAAAAGCCCCGATGTTCCAGCTTTCCTCTTGAATAGTATCTGCTCAAAGTCTGATGATAAGTTTATGGGACAAGCCATGTACAGATACTGTTACAGTTACACCGCAGAATAACAGGCAATGCATGACTAACAAGGAAACTGGACTAGAGGCCAAGTTGGGTCTGCAAGTGTTTGCAGTGGAAGAATAATGGCAACTTCGAAAACAACACTGTACACCAGCTGCCTGTTCTGGCCCATCCCATCTGCTCAAGAGGTTGCATAGGCAAGGCCTCAGACCAAGAAGTGACAATGTTTCTGTTACTTCCTGTGCTGCAAATGATAGTTTCAGCTTTCCCATGGTGTATCCAAAGTTAATGTAACATTCATTAAAAAAACCACCTCCAGAAAAATGTGTGTCATGGCTTTAGTCTTACCTAATGGTAACTATTTGGCCAATATCCAGTTCTAAGTCATTCAGTTGTGCAATAAATACAGCTGCTACTGCTTCATAAAGAGCTGTGCCGTCCATGTTGATGGTAGCTCCAACAGGAAGAACGAACCTGGTAATTCTTTTGTCGATTAAGTTTTTTTCTTCTGCACAGCGGAAAGTGACAGGCAAAGTTGCTGAACTGGCACATAGATAAACACACAAAGTAAGCACAGGCAACAGCGTACCATTTCCTTTATCCTTCCTTTTCCTCAGAGACTGATCTGCTCTAAGATTCAAATGGAGATCTAAGGCAGGCAGAAAGGCTTCACCACGAAAGTGAGAATTGGCTTTTAAAGCAAAGTAACTTTTGTTATCTCTTCTGATTATGGAAAGAATAACAAAGTCTTAGTTATCCTCAAAATTAAATGGTAAAATTGTCATGATACATGTAGTCACAGAAACAGTGCAACAGCTTAAACTCTAGCAAGTGTGTGACTAATGAACTGAATGGCAAAGAACTGTCTCCTCCCAGTAGGGGCAAACTCTTACCTGGTGTAAGGTCAGCACAATCTATAATGGCCCTTTGGGTACTACAGAAATAATGATGAGAGCAGTATTTCAATCTCCAGGGGATATAGAATTGTCCAGGTGAAATCAGGGTGTGCAAATATGTAGAAATAAGATCAGAGCACAACAATTGCTACCAAGAACATTACAGAAAAAAAATGTTTCTTTTGTTTACCTGGAAGAAATCATGAGGGCTGTAAGGAGTGCCTGAGCCATCCCCATGGCAAACCGAAAAGGATTTTTCCGTACTATTATTAAGTAGATCAGTGGCAGAATTACAGTGGAATGGATTGTCAGTCTGCAAAATGAAATGGACTAGTTAAACAAATGGATCCATCTCATTGCCTTGGTTTAATGAGACAGTGACAATAGTATCTAGTTCTGTCCTCAAGTACACTTATGAAATACTAAAGATGACTTCAGTGACACCTATGTTTAAAATTTAGAGTACACCATCTTAAAAAATGCAGACTAATGCTGTCCTACACTTTCTTTTGGAAGAAAGAGACATACTAATTGCCTCTCTTTCCAAAGTAGAAGAAGAATTAACTAATATACTAGAAATAATTTTATACTGATGAAGACGAGAAGACTAAAATAATAAATAATATTTAAACTGGTATACAGAGAGTGTTTTGATATACATGAAAACACTCCACTTTCCTTCCACACATAGAGACAAACTGGAAAAATAAACCAAATTATGTTTCTAAGTTTATCTGCCTTTATTTTAGAAAATGTTTTGGAATTAAAGGTAAATATGGTTTCCAGTCAGGGACAGATGAAGTCCACATCTTCCTGCAGAAACTTCAAACATGCTTCTTTAAAAAAAAAAAA
>NW_010155904.1:0-6196 GCF_000699245.1 Pterocles gutturalis | reverse complement strand
CTTGCCATTTTTCTGTCAAAGTCAAAAATACACTGTAAGGACAACAGTTCCAATTATTTGCTTTTTATCCCTTTTTCACCAACCTGAAAGCAGGGAGCACTCTTTAGACTCTGGACAGAAAAAGTTCTTCTCCCACAGGCTGTGTTATCTTCCCTTTTGCCTTCTCGTGTCATTCATAACAAAAGAAGCATTTTTAAACAGTGCCTTAAGAAAAGCTGCTGCAGTATTGTCCTGTGGAGAACATGGTTTGATGTAGCCCAGAAGGTCACAGAGCTACCAGATGAGCAAATGGTCTCTGTTTTATCCTGCAGAGCTTCTGTCTGAACTTCTCTGACTTCTCCTTCCCCCTTGCACTTCATGCATTTAGCTTAAAATATATTTGGTGAGGGCTTGGGGGATTTTGCAACAATTAACTTCTTGTTATTTAAGACATTTTAACACAACAAGTACTGAAATTAGATTATATTAAGCATCCCTGGTGTACTAGACAATGTAGTAAGAATTTCTAATGCATTCATACGTGTCTCGGAGAATTAAAAGTCCCATATCTACCAAATAATAACTTTTGTTTTGCAAAGTAAACTTTAGAGGATGGATGTTATCTGTTGGCAACCCTTTAATGTCTGCAAGCATTCCCCAATGTGCCTCAGATCAACAGACCATGTTAAGTTGACATGTTTAACTATGTATGTGTAAATCGATAGAGATATAGATACCTAGAGAGATAGAGATATATAGATATGTGTAGGTATATCTCATGTTTGTGTGGGCGTGAATGAGGGGCATGGAGAAAAGGTAATGTTCCGGAGGCCTGGACTTTTGCTTCATCTGACCACATACATCAACTTTCTTTCTTATGATTCTATTTTTGTATAGAGACAGAGCAGCAGCACATCGGACACCAGTCAGTTATACTCTTTTCAGTCAGAGAATGAGACCTGTTAATTGTGCATGCTCTGCACCAGAGGCATGGTTGAAAATGCAGAAAACCTGGCTGGGCAGGGTAGGCAGACCACTCAGCTCATTCCAGCAGGAGAGAAACCTGCCAACAACATCTCTGTGAACTACAAAGTGGTGATAAATTTGGGGCGTCCCCTACCAGTCCATTTTCCTAGTGCCCAGGCAAGTAAAGCAATTTTGGGAAAACATAGACTTTTTTTTGTGTGAGTCAGTGTAGGTTCAGAGCAAGCATAACTGGCGTTTTCTAATTGATATAAATCTCCTTACTGATGTATTAGGGAAGGCACGGAATTTGCTTTGTTTTCCCATTTATCTTCATGGGGAAGTACACATAAGTTTGCTCAGGTACGTTGCCTTGACTCCCTTGAGGGTTAGGTAGGGATGCATGGGGAGAAGAGGGGCACAAAGGGAATGTAAGACTCTGCTTGCCTGTCCTGCATGTCCATACCTTTATATTTAACTTGCAAATTAAGTATCTGTAGCTAAAACTGCACTGTCCAAAGGTATATACCCATCTTCTTTTGGTCATAGCTATAAATTGTTTCTGACTGGTTGTACTTTGTTCTGGCTGCCCAGAATCAAGGCAGCCACTGCGAACTCCTTTCTACTCTCTGTACTGCTAGCAGTAAACTCTAGTTTCTGGTGAAACCCCTTCAGGGCAAAACACAGGCAAGCACTAGATTGAGAAAATTGGGCCTCTTCAAGAGATAGGTCTTGAATCTACATCAGTGCTCTGTTTGTCCCGTGGCATCTGCCAGATGTGGGAAAATATTGGGCATAAGCCATCTCTCCTAGAATCTTTCTTCTTGTAAGTAGTAAAAAAATGTCATTTATTTAATCTCTGCTCTGTATGTTGTCAAGAAGTTTACTTTCTCTATCACCTTCAGTGATGGGGATGTGTATTCCTTCTACTGGTTTCCTGACAGAACACCTTGTCCCTCATTTAACCTCTGCCTTAGGACAAGAGGAACTTTTCCAGGAGCACAAATCACCAGCTCTCCTGCATTGTGTTTCCTGTCTCCTTGAAGAATCCTTAAATTTTTCCTCCATCCTTTGGCTCCTCACTCCTCCATTGCACTTTCGTTGTGTCTTTACTTTGGTAATATCTATTTCAAAGCAGAAAAATGAGAATTGATGGTAGCTTTTTTCCTTCTTTATTTCAATTATGCAGCAGCAATAGGGATCAGCTTTGCACTGTAGGGTCTTTTTCCTGCGGCCGCCCTTGGATTTTCTCCTAGGGCTGTGAGTTTGTTTCTATCACTGTTTTGTCTTGCCTGCCTGCACCCAACTGTAAATGGTTCTGCTACTGGCATGTCCCATTTGCTTCCAAACTCACGGTCCAAGAATATCCTCTTAAATCAATGTCCATTTTTCCTGTGAGGTCTTCTAAAACAGACTTGCTGATGTCACCACCTTTGCCTGTTGTATGTACTTTGCTTTTCCTTGCAGGAGTGTTTCAAATACTGAATAACATCATACAACAGGTTGGTGAGGAGCTATTAAGAATGAGATGACTAATGTTACGTTAGTTTTTGTTTCAAAAGAATGAGAGAGTCTATGAATTTGTGCTGGTTTGATGTAGCTTCTTATGAATATCTAGCAGATTAATTTGGTGACAGGAGTGGCTCACAGGGCCCTGAAGCTGTAAATGCAAGGGGATCACCTTATGTGATGGGTATGTCCCATTTGCCAAGTCTGCCTTGCATTTTGGATATCAAATTAACTTTTCCAGACTTGCGGGTTTTAGGGACAGAAATCATCTCTGTGACACATTTGGAAAAATACCTAGCACATTTTGACTGTTGTTGTAATATAAAATAATATATAACAGTACCCACAGGCAGATCACATTATCTAGAGAGCAAGAATTTTTCACAAGAAAGATTTAGTACGTCTCAACGTATTGAAGTGAACCAGACAAACAGATAAAGATGATAGACAGACACACTGCTTTTTATTCAAGTGGAATGCTATTTAAAGTACAAAAGAGTATCTGTTGAGGATAATTGAATGGGCTTCAGCAAGTTTCATTTTTGATACCTTTCAGATTAGATGAGAGCAAATTATGATATAATAGCAAAGAGGATATAACATCCATGGATGTTATTTTAGAATAAATTCCCTCTTAGGTTATTGCATGAAGAAGAGCTATACCCCAGCAGGGGTTAGTATCAAAGGTGTAACTCAAAATGGGAGAGAACCACAAAAACACACCCCAATTATTTATAATGAAAAATATTTTTTTAAATGGGCTAAAAGATCATTTTCTTCCAAAGACTGTATGTTCTTTACATATTTTCTTCCCTTTACAATATTTCAAGTATACCAGTGAGCTGGATAAAAGAGAATCATCTCACTGAATTTATTATTCCTCTTCAGTGTGAACTCAGCAGGTCTTTGCCATAAAGTGAAAGGTCTGAGAACTTTTTCCTACTTCTCCTGAAGAGAAAAAAGAGAACCTTATAGTTGGACTGAATCATTATACAATGTGGCTTGTATTCATTGTCCATGTATTGTCATCTGGCCAACAAAAACAAGAGGATGTGGTATTCGTCACAGCAACTCTGTGATCTCAAGTGAGCTGAGGTGGTTTAGTAGGATGCACGATTTGCAGAAAGCCCTAAACAAAGCATGTAGACACTTTACAATTTATGCATTGGTTATGTATGTATAGCACTGACTGCAGCATGGGCTTGCAGACACAGCCTGCCCTTAAAGATTTACAGAAAAGAGGAAACACAGATGGAAGTTCAAATTGTTACCTGTCCTGATGTACTGGCCTTCAAAAAGAACAGTGAAAGGGTGCCAGTACAGGTTCAAAAAAAAATAGTTGAGGATAATATTCCTCCCTACTATTTCTGCTCCTCTGTTGCCCCATGCTACACCACTCCCAAAGTTGGTTCCTGGTGGCTACAGGCTGATGGGTGATGTATAGCCTCCCCCAACAGCTGCAGTTTTCTCTGGGGCTATTGGTCTTAGAAAGAGAGGGCCCAAACCTGAAATTCAAAATTGCAGGCTTTTTCTTTGAATATGGCTTTATTGATAACCACAATATAATAATAGAGCACTACAGTTTTCCCCTGGGTTTGCCCTTTTAAAGATCCCACAAGACGTGTGTGGTGCCATTGTCCTGGCGAGGGCTTGCTGGAGCCACTCGGTAGCGTGACTTGGCGCTGATCACTTGGGATAGTATGTGGAAGGCTCAGCACCCCAAGTTTACAGTTACTCAACCAAAATGCTGCATGCTAGAGTCTGCCAATGTCTTGTGTAATCCTAGCAAATTCCAGCATTGCTGTGGAAAGCTACAGGACATTTAAGAATTTTCTGGAAACATTACTGGGTTTTTTTATATTCAGCTTTTGTTTTCTGCAAGCCATCTGGCAGTTCTCACGTGCGAGTTTGTGTTACCTGCAACCTTGCATTTTAAATTTAAATCAAGGTGTAATTGAGTTTCTGGGAGCAACAATTAAATTACAGATTTTTTTCTTATGTGTTTGCATATGTTTAGCCAGAGATATTTCTGTTGGTATCTTGAGGGCCAACAAGCTGTTTGGATAGAGAGCGATTGAATTGTTACCTGTTTCCAGCACTTCAGCCCTCTCTGGAGTAGTAACAGCTGGGCTCAGGGCTTGTTCTTGGTCAATTGTTAGACAATACTTTTTGTTGTACTCCTTTCACAGTAAGCTGCTATCTCCCCCACAAGTAGCTCTAAAGATGAAAAGAAGTATCAAACTAAACTTCCCTCCTTTGTTTCATGCTGGCAAAAGAGCAGAACAAAATCATATCCCTTCCCCACCCACCCCCCACTCCCTCCTTTTCTTTCTATTCAGGAGTCTCATGGCATATTAGATGATGTCTTTACCATTCAGGGTGTGGGCTCAAATGTGCTACCCCAGTAGCAATGAATATTGCAGGATTATAGCACCAATATGGAAAGATGAATCGTGAGACTTTGCAAGTGGGAAAGAGGAATCAGACCTAAAACAAAACTGGTTTCACTCACTCCCACCCTGTCACTCACATACTCACAAGATCAAAGTCGTGGGTGTCCACGTAATCCGGCCGGCATGCAGGCACCAAGGCACGCGTGTCCAGGCGGTCTGGCTGGCGTGCCTGGCAGTGACCCAGAGGACAACAGACACCACCTATTGAGTCTTTGTGATACCTGCTCTCTTCTTCGGATGGCAACCACATCTGCCACCATGACCTTCTGTAGCAACCAGCTGCAGAAGTTCTGTACCTGCCGTGCAGAGAGGCTGTCCTCATCGTGGGCACACACGCAGGGGTTTTGATAGTGACAGGCTGTGGCTTCCTGGGCCGTTCCCAGCTCTCTATCCTTGGTAGACTGGTCTCAGTCTGACTCCCAGTACAATTGCTGCAATAAGAAAAAATAAAAAGGTACCAGATCTAAGTCTATAAATAGATATAAATCCATAAGTCTAAATATAAATCTGGAGTGAATATGCTGGCAAGTCTGTGTGTTTATGCTGTTTTTCTAGCCTGTCCCCTTACAGTTTAGATATAGCTCTGTGTTTTGCCCAACAAGAACAGGAGTGGATTTTGTTTTCTAGCACATATACCAAACATGCGTGAAAGGATCCCTTTGTCTACTATTTGACATATCGGTCTTGAGAATTGGTCTCATTTAATATTATCAGAGTTTGAAGTTCTTCAACTTCTGATTGATTGATTCTTCTGAGCTTTAAGTAACAATATTAAGTAATGTGATTTTCGTTTTTATCACTTCCCAGAGTGTGACCAGGAGAGCCAGACTTTTTGATTTTGTTGGGTGTCTTTTGTTGCTGTTCTTTTGGGTATTTTTTTTGGAAGAGGTGCTTAGCTGGAAATAGAAATCCCCCACCAAAAGCCATGTAGAGCTTCACACTCATCAGTGTAACTTTAGAAAAGCTTTGTCCTCACCAGAGGCCTGATTGAGTTTGCTGGATGCTGCTTCCAAGTGTGAAGGTCCCTAAACTACTATATTCTTGCAGCCTGTCTCTAAGATTCTCACTGACCACGGTACACGTTGTGGGCTATAAGGTTGATCGGACAGGTACAACCAACTTCAGGGAAGCTTTGCTTAGTTAACATATATTATTTAAAGCTAATGAAAAGCTCCCAGGTCCTTCGGTGGCTTCTAGGACGGATTTCTGGTTTTAGAGAGAAGGAAAAAGGAGTCTCCGTGGGCTCCATCAGCGGTTCGAGCCCCCCCACGGCCCCTTTTCAGTTCCCGGCC
>NW_010155903.1:0-6081 GCF_000699245.1 Pterocles gutturalis | reverse complement strand
TTTTTTTTCTTACTTTCAATTATCAGCAGGTTTCCTAGATGTATTTCTTTATAAAAATCCAGTATAAGTTCGTAGCATATCATTACTGACAGGTAAATAAATAGTGTGAAATTGTCATACAAAAAAATGAAGTACATTTGCAAATGAAATTAAGATACTTTGAAAAGGCAACTCCTGCATTAAAAAATCTGAATATTCTGAGTATATTACATGCAGAAACTTTCATTTCAACACTTTTCACTTTGTAGGACTCTTTTTCCATTGCAAATTTTAGAGCAAAAAAGAAAAAAAAAGAATTTAAATAGCAACTTCCAGTAGAAGATTAGTTTGGCAATGGATGCAAGTGCACTTCATTCACATCAGCCATACAGGAAAAAAATGCTGTCTTTCAATCTCACAAAACAGTCTTCAGTAAGATAAGAGATCTCAGGGCATTACGGACAAAAGTCTCACACCGGAAAAAATGCTACTGGGTTCTGCAAGGACCACCGTTCACCCACTGGGTGCACGGCAGCACGGGCTGGGGCACACAGGTAATACATGGTACTTCACCGCTGGCTGGTTTTTAATGCAAACATAAATGCAAAAATATCTTAGGAGAGTTATAAAGATCAGTCTTAACTGCTTGTCTTTGAGTGATTAGAAAACCTGAGTCAGTCGATGGAGTGCTCGTACCCATCACGCGCTGGTGGTGCATCGTGAGTGGCAGGGAACTTGCACTGGTCCTGTAACAGTGTCCTGGGGCTCTGCGCTCCCTGCGTGCCGCTGGGCTGCCGGGGTGGTGCTGGGGAACGTCACGACGCTGCCATGTCCTGCCGGGCTATGCTGGGGACCCAGCCCAGAGCCAGTGGAGATGGATGTGTGCACCAGGGAGCATTATATACTCTACCTGAGGAGGTATTTATTTTACCCGTTGGGTTTCCAGAGCAGCACTCTGTGTTTAGACACATACCTGCAGCCTGTGTACTGGAAACTTGTACCATGTACTGATCTGGACACCAGGGACCGCATACATCAGGCAGGGAACAGAAGTAACCCTCCTTACCCTACGTGTCCAGCCCGAAAACCTCAGCCAGCAGTGCTGTTTAAAGCTGGAATACAAAATATCTCTGTTAACTAGCTGGGGACATGTGGAGGTTGAAAACTGACTGCAGAAAGTGCTCAGGACATTTGTATTCAGCATATACATGTACACACAGAGACGCACACAGTACTGGGTGAACATCGTTAAGGAGCTCCAAGGCAACAAGGCTAAATTTAAAGTTTGCACGGTTTATTGATGTGCTGTTTTAGGTTTTATTGTCACTTTCTCTACATTTTTCCCTGACTGGCTGTGTCTCCTTACAGCCCATACACAGATTTGACCTGAGCTGGCACCGATGAAAGCCTGTGAGAGCTGGCATTAGTCTGTTACAGTTAATAAATATTCTTATTCTCTACAGGCTGTTGCAAAGGCACTAATGATTCATGTCTGCTGAATAAAACATGCCACTACTGTCCATCTCAGATCATGGGTAATTACAACTATCATCATTGTCATACAAATGCACTTGTAGGGCAGTTCATGCATTGTAAAAGAAGGCAGAGTTATACTCGGCCCAGCATCGATGCCAATAGTTTCTCTGCAATTATAAAGCCTATCAAATATTTAAAATGCAATTAGACTTATTACAAATTTTTAGACTTTTAAAGCCAGCTTTCCATCTTCAATAAACCAGACGTTTTTGAAAAATAAGAATTGCACAAGGATGGGAAACTTTAGCCACAAATTTGGGTTTAAGCAACCTAGAAGTTTCACAAGAATCTGCAAACATTCTACCACCGACATTTAATCAAAAATTAATTATATGGAAAAGAACAAGTTCAGTGTGTGTCATATAACAGAGTTACGGTTTTCTGGCTCCCTCCCTGAAAATGCTCACAAAGCTAATGGTGGCAAATGCGAAAATTAAAACAGAAACCAGTAATTTCCCAAAAAAACCCTGCTTAAATGTAGGAACCTTTCTACACCTCCTTTCCTTGAAAAACAAAATAACGGATTGACAGTTATTTGTTAGTGAGAGCTTGTCTTCGCATTGCCTGGCTAGGCAGAAGGCCTGGCCGAGCTCCAAATTAACTAATGGCACTGCAGTATCCTTGGCTTCCCTGAGCAGGGCATTTGATGCTGAGTGAAAGGCTAAGGGAGTGACAGCCCCCATCCTATACCTCTAGCCATGGAGGGTAGGGGCTGAAAGCCAGCAGGACTCCAGACTCAAAGGTAAATGCTCAGCCAGCGCTCCGGGGATGTCTCTGTCTTTGGCATCCAGATGTTGTCCACATCAATAGAAACACAGCAAAATAAATTGCTTTGAGCTGTTTGCTGCAGACACATCTCTCCCTGCTGCAGGGACCAGAGGGGGATTTTGGCATCCCAGCAGGGACTCTAGAGTCAGACCAGATAAATCCACGTCTGGCTGTGTTGGAGGGTGCAGGGCTGATGCCTGATGTGCAGCGGCACCGCATGCGAGGCTGTGCCCACCCCAGGTGGCTGCTGGCCATCCGCACTGGGTGGCCACTGGCAGCATGGCCCAGGGCATGCGGGCTCTCTCCCAGCCTGGCAGGACCATGCCCATGGCTCTGTCAGAGGCTGTTTCCCACTGATCTCAGGAGATGAGGGAGTTGGCCAGTCTGGGAAAACTCATCCCTGAAACTATTTCAATTTCTTACCTGTTCATACGTTACGAAACATACTCTGTCCTGAGGTGATTCCCACGTCTGAGTGAGTGAAGATCCAAGCCGAAGGAGACACCAAATGCTGTATGAGCCAGAAACTAAGATATTACAGTCACCTGTGAAAGAAGACCTTCATTGTCTATGTCATTAGGCCACAACTGATTTTTCTGTTTCTGTATTATATTTCTTTCCTCCAGCCAAGGAATAGAAATAGGCAGAACCTGAGTCCTGACACTTTCACAAAGAACCACAGACCTGTGATGCTCAGTTTTCAGTAGCTACGTGGGAAGTGTTGGCTAAAGGTATGATATGTATTTTCTGATGTTCATCACAAGTCCATCCAACATGTAGTGGCAGCTTTCATTAGGTTTTGCCACGAAGAAGCTTCACAGGAGATGGGAAAAGAGAGTGGGAAAATGATGAAATTTGACAGTGATTAAAAGCATTATCTAACCCCTTCCTTTGGTCCTAAAGAGCCATTAATCACAGTGTGGATATGGATTTATGTAGTGTGCAGCAGTGACCATGAAGGAAATAATGTTGAGTGTCCTAAAAAAAAATTTTAAATATATCCAAGGTTAAAGATCTCTGAAGTGCTCAGAGGACTCGCAGCTCCCTGGCCCTGTCAGTCACTGGGAAAGAGCACTGCTGCCCTGACTATTGCTGCATGCACCCTCACTGCTGCTTTGCCTGGGAAAGCAGGGGCTGGGGCTCGGGTCCCCCGGCAGAGCCGTCCCCAGCAGCCCAGCAGTGCAGGACACCCCGTGTGCCGCTCCACAGCCATCCCCAGGGCACTGCTTCCCTTCTGCTCCTTTCACCTGGGTCTCATATAACACACAGAAAATTACCTTAAAGCTCATATTTTTTATTCCAAGGTGTCTCTTGCCTTGTGTTTAATATATTTTTCTTTTTAGATGTAGCAAGGAGAAGTTTTACCAAGGACAGAATTACTTTGTCAGCCTTCAGCAACGCCCACGTACTCCAGCTCTGTGTTTCCAAGCACGTCAGTGTGCAGTGTCCTGCTGCAGGCTGGCTCAAAGGGCTGGTCCTAAGAGGTAAGTGAAACCTGTCATCCAGGATAACCATCCTCATCTTTAAGAAACCCCGCAAAAGCTGAGGGCACCTGGAACCTGAGTGTGATGAATTGGGGGAAAAGTTTGTGTCAGCTAATTGACATCAGACACCTATACACTGGAACAGGACTGCTGTTCTGGGTTAATAGCTGATTTAACAGCACATCACGGCTCATACACCGATTCTGTAGTTTTGGTAGGGTGCATGAATTTAGCAGAGACAGCTTGGAAAACTAGTGAAATTAAACTTTTTCTACCTCTACTCCCTTTTCCCATCAAAGGCTTTGCTCATATCAGACAACTGAACCACAAATGAGATATTGTTGCATAATTTCTGTAGGAATTTTTGTAGAAATATTAATTTTTGGGCAATTAAAGGATTTTCCATCTTATTCTGTCAAACTCAAGCCCAGCTGATTTCAGAAAATTAATTTCCAGGAAGGATACAAATATGGAAGTGATAACCTCATTGCTAAACACATCACTCATTGGATTTTCTTTGAGTTTTAAAGTGAACGTTAGTTTTAGGTCATCAACTGTTCATTATATTTTTCATTTTTAAAACAAATTACTATTGGGAATATAAAAATAATAAAATTGCTATTGCTTACAGACTCATCCAGCAGCACTTTATTTTGCAGTCTTCCGATTGGGAAGAAAAAGCAACAGCTGTAGAAAACTACCCAGATAGACTTGAAGTTTGTACTGAATCAAACATTTTCCCTGAGAGAAATCTGTTGTTCTCCTACAGTGATTATTTTACCTTTGTGTTTTTGAAAGTTGCTGTGGAAAATGTTAAGACCATAAAATACCACTTAAACCTTGAATTGCTGCATTTGGCCAACTTGAATTCTGAAACTGTATTTTGCTGCTGTTGTCCTGTTTTCAGTCTCTAATTCAGCTGAGGCTGCTCAGGCATTATGAATTCACACCAATGCATTTTGTGGATTATCTTTGGGGAAACAGGCTTTTAAAGCAGCTGCCTTTTCACAAGGTGTTTATGCCTCCTTTTTGGATCTAGTGCATAAAATTTAGAGGGGAAGATACTACTGCCGTTATGGGAAGGATGAAAGAGCTTTCATCTCTGCTGTCGGTCCATCCTGATACTCTGCCTGCAGAAAAAACACTTCCAGGCTCTCACAGAGCTACACAGAGTCTAAAACATTGGTGCCTTGAGTGCAAACAACATTTTTTTTTATAATGGAGATTAATGCTGTGATATTTTAATAGAACAAAACTTAAATTATTTGATAGACACCAGTGAATTTAGACATATGCTTGAAGTTAAGTTAATATTTAGGGCCTTTCTGCATTGAGATGTTGATAGGCAAAAGTGTCCGGAGCTATGGGAAATATGAGAAGTTTGGTTTGCAAATGAAAGGTAAGGCTACATCTTCTCATCAGCCTACACTGGCACTTCCATTAGGTAAAGTTTTAGACAGAAACAGACCTGTATTTCAAACACAGGTACAAGGTAGATTTATCTGAATCCAGGCCTTCCTTGAATTCAGAGAAATATGGGATCAGCCATTGGCTCCAGTGCACTGGTGCCCAGTTTTGAACATTGGGTTAAAAAGTCACACTTTTGAGAATAGGAGATAAATGTTTGTGTGAGCAAATATCCAAAAGAAAGATGAAACAGTGTCATGGGAAACAAAGCCAAAAGGCTGGAAAAAGCAGCTGCTCAGCAGTATAGTGTGTAATAATTTCTGGTAGGTATAAATTAAAATTATTAAAAAATCCAGAGTGCACTGACTAGAAACATCCTTCACAGCAGATCCCTCTGAGAGCCGCCACCCCGTGCCGGGGCAGCGTGCAGCCAGAGGAGCTGGATCTGTGTGCTGACTTCTAGAGCTGCCCCCGTTTCTGATCAGAACCCTCTCCATGCCTCAGCAAGAGCCCCGAGTCCCCCACATCACGAGCTGCCCGGGTCCCCTGCTCCTCTCCTTGCTGTTGTTTGCTGCTCGCACTAGCAGAGAGGACTCTTCAACACACAGCTCATGATGTCGGGCTTGTAGTAGGAACTCTAGGCGGTCAAGTAATACCTAAGTTAATTTGTTCCTTTATATGATTCATCAGATTAATCACTAGACCTTTTAATTTACAATTCACCTTTCTGATTTATTTTGGTTTTGTCATACTGCTGTTAAAGGCACTCCTGTTCACCGCACATGCCAAGCTAAAAAAATACATTACAAAAGCCTCGGCTGTGAAATAGTAGCGTGTTGATGAAATGACTGCAACAGAGCAGATGGGTTCCCACCATTGCGCATGTTGGCCCAGGGCTGCTGGTAAA
>NW_010155902.1:0-5800 GCF_000699245.1 Pterocles gutturalis | reverse complement strand
AGAGTGTTCCTGTCTAAGCCGCAAGCCAAAGCAGAAGGACCTGCCTCACCAAAAGCAAGCTAGGTCTTGCTTGTACAGGGACCAGCAGTTTAGTTCTGTCCCCAGATAACTAAAATGTGGTGTGTGAAGTTTTTTTCTGTTTGGTGTTGCTTAGTTCCAACCTTTAAATTTTTTTTTCTCTCTAAGTGGGGCCTTGACTAGCAGAAGTATTGCATGGGCTGTGGTAGGTCTGGGAATACTTGGTATGGAGCTCTTTGGAGGAGCTGCTAGATCAATGTGTTAATGCTCCACAACTGAGAAGAGGTTGCTTGGAGGTGTCAGGGGGAAGCACTTCCTTTCACATATGGGACAAGTGAAAGGGAAGGCAATATTTTTCTCATCACTTACAGGTCAGCCATTAATGGCTACTTAAAGCTGTATTCAGAAGCATATTGTTAATGGTCCACAGTGGATGGACTTGAGCACTTAAGGAGAAATAAGACAGCTGCCCTTTGAATATAGTCTGGGGATACCAATTAATCATGGGCTGCTCCTGGTAAAGATCCAGTTTACTGCACTGACTCCTAAAGATTGGATGCAATTGCTGGAGGCAGTTGTTTTTCTGAGCAAAAAGTTTCAGTTGACTCAATTCAAGAGGCAATACAAAGTAGAAATACCTGTTAAATCTCTCTGTCTTCTGTTGCATTGGTAACCTCAATCACTTAAGGGCTATTCCACATAGTTGCTTAGATTCCAAGAAGAATGGGAATACTGTGCTTTTTCAAGCAAACATTGACTCATGGCATGCTTGCTTGCATTCCTTTGGGGACAAAAGGGAGGGTTAAGCTGTTAAAGGTGAATTTTACAGTTTTCCTTTTTTTTTTTTTTACATAAACCTCATGGGCCGAGGTTTGCAAGAATGTCGATTGTAATGTCTCCAGTCTCTACTCTAGAACAACTGCACAGTTGACCTTCCCCTGGCTTAAGAGGGAGGAGGGGGAAGATGGTGATTAGTTGATTAGTAAGTACAGGTTTGTACACTTTTAATTAGGAAACAGATCTTGGGTAGACTGGCTCTTGGAGTTCTGAGAATTACCCTTTTAAATGGATATTTCTGTAGGCAGCAGTGCACATGACTAGTCCTGCTTTACTAGCTTTGTCTGAAACTGTTAATGACAGGTTACCTCCTTTTGTCCTAATGGGGTAATTCCTTCTGGGTGGCAGAAGGGAAGATTTAAAGCATGAACTGGCTAAGTTGGCTGCAAGGTAAGTTCAGATTTAGAGGTGCCTCAGCAGTGAGTGTTAGCAGACTTCCCTCTGAGCATTTTTAGTAATAACTTTGCATCGACTGAGTTTTTTAAAAAATGCTAGTTTTCTTGTGAAGACTGAAGAAGTAAATTGCCCACTCTTACAGACACAGAATGGCTTATTTTTAGTAGTATATTTTAAAAAATACTAATTTCTGTGGTTGTTTTTAAGTTGTAAGACTGTAGTATAACCTCAGTGGGGGTCTTTGCTTGTGGATGTAGTACAAGATAAGAGTAGCATCTTTTGCTCTGTATTCTGAGAATACTCTGTCAATAAAATGTTTACTGCATGCGAAACTCACTCATGTAAATTGTGCTTTTCAGAATTTTATTTTTTTTTAATTAAACCAACAACCAAACCTCCCAAACAGATCTGAAATCAAAGCTTGCTTTTGTTCTAACATGAGAATGTAGCAGCTTGCTATAAACTGACTTTGAGGAGTCTTTGCAGGTGAAAAGGGAGATGTAATACCTTCTATGGTGGCCTTTCTGTCTCTTAGCCCACACTGTTGTCTGTCTACTGATTGAGCGTATCAGAAGTTTTGCACTAGTCCTTGACAGCTTTGATGCTTTTGTTCATATCCTTTTCATGCTAATAATAGGTCAACTGATGAATTGAATTTACTTAATCGGGGTTACATACATGGTTACATGACAGTTTCTATCTTGCATGACTCCAGCTTGTCCAAAAGTTGAATTCTATCAGGCCCTGCCAGCTGCTGGAGAGTGAGTGCTCTTTGTTTTAAAAGCTACTCCCTAAATACTGTAAAATAGGACAAAGTAAGTCTGAAAGTCTGTCTTTGGACTGAATTAGCACTTAAGCTGTATCACTTTGCAGTTTCTTGCAGGCTGGGGAGGGAAGGAACAAGAGGATCCCTCTCACAGTTGTCTTTTTTCTTGACCATAGAATGTGTTGAAGAAGAGAGACCAAGTTCAAGCAGAATATGAAGCAAAACTGGAAGCAGTAGCCTTGAAAAAAGAAGACCGTCCAAAGGTTAGCACTTTAAACTACTGTACAAAACCAGTTTGCACTTACATCACTTCCTGATAAGAATCGGAGAACAGAACTTGCTTTGTCTGGGTCTGACGGCTTCTTTGCAGTGTAAGCACTTTCTGACTAAACCAAAATTTGTTGTTGGCAAGCTGGTGTGAAATAAAGACCTAGGCATGAACATATGTAACCTGTACAGCAACTTCTTTGCTACTGATCTCCCACTATTCTGAGCAGGATGGCTCTCACCTTTGCAACATTTGGAACACCTGCCAGCAATCAGTTGGACTGTTTCAGTGACAGAAGCAGTGGTAGCGTGGTGCCTGGTGATTTGCCAGCTGAGTTAAGGTCCTAGTCCTGGCTGTGCTGAACTGTATGGTAGGATACCTGTTTTAACTGTGGAAGACTTTTGCCTCTTCTGCTAGGGAGGTCTGCTGTGTCTTTTCAGCATGGCACAGGAAGGTGTCACGGGTTGACAGGTTTTGGCCCGTGCAGAAGCAAAAGCTATAGACTGGCATGCTTGTGCTGCCACCTGCTTTCTGCACGAAGCAATGAGCAAGAGCCATGCCTTAAATCACCTCAACTTTAACCAACAATGACAGCAGGTTTTTGTTCCCTTCGTCTGCTTGGGGTTTTTTGGTTCCCTTTCACCTTTGTGTTAATAGCTAATGAATGACTTTCCATTGTTAGGGTTACTGTACAATAATCTTACAGGAGGTTAACATAATGTCTTCAAATGAGGCTGAAGAAGACCAGAGCATGGAAATGCAAACCGCTATTTTTCTGATCTAGTGCCTGTCACAGACTCTACAAATAGTGGTGTCTTGGGTATCTTGTGGTGCTCTCATGTTTTGGTCTTTTGCCTGCCCCACTGCTGTGGTACACTCTTACTTCCTCAGTGTAGCTTTGTATAAGCAGGTATTCTAACAAGTTTTATGTAGGATTTAGGGAATTAAATCTAGCATATCCAGCAGGCCAATGGAGGTTTGTAGGCATTTTACTTTATCCAGCTCTTGATGCAGTGGAACTGCTGAACTTTGCTAATCTCTCACATACTAAAAGGCTTTTGCATCTCACCTGTTAGTGGGATACTGTGTAAAGCACAGCACTTAAATAGCAATCTAAGAATTTTTTGAATACTTAAATCTCCTCTTCAGAGTATATCTTTTGTCAGCTCCTTGTACCTTTTTTTCTAATATAAGTCTTTTGTGTTGTTTACAAGATGGAGTTGAACAATGTAATAAACTCCTTGCGTGTTCATCACATACTAGTTCAGTTTTCAGATAATTTCTGCCTGGAGGGAATATCCTTGTCTGTAAGAGCTGGTAGCTCAGAGCTGTGGCTAGGAGCACATCTTACCTTCAGTGAGGTCTCCTGGCTATGACTTGCTGTAAACTAAAAGCAGACAGAGGGTCATGAGCTGGGTTATGCAGTGAATGGCATATGTGTTCCTTTCAGCATATTTTGGCAGAAATTAGGTTAAAAACAACACATTAAGGGGAAAGAAGTCCTACTTTTGGATAATGAAATGAGGGCTTATCATTACTTGTTAATCTCTTCCCCTGGAGGGCATTCTGGAACTGGTTGTACACATCATCAGCTTGGCTTCACAAAGCTCCATCATTAGGTCAGTCGTATATTGAGATGATCAACTTAGCATGCAGAACGTTTGTAGTGCTCCTGTAAATGTCTGTTAGCAAATACTGCTCAGAATGCTGAAGTTTACACCCAAAGCGTAGTGTGTGTGGTGTTTTTTAACACCAGCATAACAGTGCGGAGCCTGCAGCCTTTCCGTCTCTAATAAGTACAGTGGCGAAGTGCTTCTTGGCCATTTCTGACCCACACTGGTTATTGCAGGAATCCAACCAACATTGTGAAGTGCAGGCACAGTTTCCCTTTGAGATGAAGTCCACCTCTGATGACCTGATGTATTCTGTCTGCCTCCAGGCTTTGCAGTGTGGTGATCTATGGGAACAGTAAATATGGCAGTGCAGAACTTGAAGCAGAAGGTGACTGTATTTACAGGGGAAAAAAAGGCTTGTAACAATATATATTTCTAGAAAACCCAGAAGGTAGAAATACCATGTTAGTTGCATAATAAATGCTGGATTTGTTGTGCTTCAGGAGTATTTGTTACTTAGTAATGATGCTGTAGAGGAGTTTTAAAGAAGTGGACATGCTTATGCTGCAAGTGATGCCATCTGCACTTGACCACGCTGAATTCTAGATATGAGGCACGCCTAGAGCCTGGTCTCTTCAAGAACTAAGTGAAGAGGAATAGATGTAGGTGCAGAACATAGTATCATGTAACAAGGTGACCAGACTCCTGAATATGCAACTTTATGCTAGGTTCTTGCCTGCATATACATCTCTTCTCAGTTTTAATTGACTACTAAGGTAGTAATGGGCCTTTCCAGGGTGTACTGGAGTTTGAGCCAGTTGTCACTCGGTTTTTGAGTTATTCAAGTATCTGAGAGCTGCCATCAGTAAAAAAGTAACAACTTCCCCTGAAGTCCGATCTTCTTTCTTCTCAGTTCCTAGCTGCTAGCAAATTTTGAGTATCTCTACTGATGAAAGCAGATAAAAGCATCAACGTTGATGTTTCAACTTATACTCAAATTTTGTGATGTTAAGAACTATAACCTCTCTTTTCATTAACCTTGCACTAGATATCAAGTGCTTAAAAGCTGTTAATTAAGTTAAAATTTCATTTCAGCTACTGAGTTGCACCTTTTGTTCTGGGAGGCTGCAGTTCTGGAAGGAAAGGTATTTACGTTCCTGAATAGCAGTGGTGTATGTGCAGATGCCTGGACAGACTTAGCTGGAGTTCATTGCTGTTGTTCTTTAATTAGGGCGTACGTGACCTATTTGCTGACCACTGGGTTGTCCGTATAGCTCTAGTACAGCCCTCTCAGCCTGACCTGCAGGAGAACTGGCTGTAGGAAAGAACAAATTTTCTTCTTTTTGTAGCTTCACTGGGGTTTCAGATCCTGGCAGAAGAAGCAGGAAGTTGGTGAGTGCTTAGAAACTAACTTAATTGTATTGGGAAATCTTATGTGGTTTTGCTTCTAGACTTCGTGACTCTTTCTCTTGATAGCCTAGCCTTTCCCGTTCAGATAGCAGAGTACTTATAAATATGATGCAAGGCATACTTGCTTTGAGGGGAGCATCTTCTAAACCTTTCAGCCACTGGCTTGGTGGCTCTTGTCTGAAGCCTATGAGAGAACTTCACGTCTGGAGTTGTAGCAGAGTGGATTCTATAGCCACAATTATAGTGTTCGGACTGGGTGGGGGTAGTGTGTATCCCCAGTCTGCCCATAGTGTAAATCCTGTTGTATGAATAAAGGGGTACACCAATCCCATGAGTATAAAGGAGGTGCTTCCTGTATCTCAAACAACTTTATTGGAGAACAGATGTAGGACTGTCTCTGAGTATTAGTCAACATAATACCTCAGTGACTGGCCCTAATTCACGTCCTGGAGAAAAACAAAACTTGTGGTGAATGGGATGGAATCTAGTTGG
>NW_010155901.1:0-5790 GCF_000699245.1 Pterocles gutturalis | reverse complement strand
TTTCCAACCTTGATGATTCTGTGATTCTGTGACATCTGTCTGTCCCAGCTGTTAGAGGCACACTGGAAGCGGTGAAACCTGTAGGCTGAGCAGTGAGCTCTAGAGTTTGTTGTGACAAAGCTCAGATTTCCTCCTCCTAAAACTTCTCATACTGTTTGCTGTGTTGGTGCCATTTGTGACCGCAGGAGCCTGTAGCTCTTAGTCACCATTGGTCAGCTGTTGGAAGCAGACTGAAAACCCTGAGAAATCACATCAACATAAATATAATACATATTTTTAGTATAAAAGGTCCAAATAATATAAAGGTCCTTTAATGTAGAAGATCCACAATTCTGAAGTACAGCAGGTCTGTTTCTGTTCAGCTTGTTTCCACTCCAGAAAATCTGATCCACGCTGATAGTTGTTCCATTGAGAGAGGAAAATGTCCACAGAACTGTATCCCCATTGCTTGCTAGGGCCCTCCCTGTCTGGTAATGTTGCAAGATTTGTTTGACTTTGCAAATGAAGCATGTTTTCTCATGCGGATTATACCAAAATAAATAGGCCTGGAATCCTGAAAGGATAACATAGTTCCCTGAGGAATGTGTACCTAATTAGGCTTGGAGAGGTCAGATCTGTTACAAAGAAAGCAGAAGTCAAGTCTCTCAAAGATGTATGCAATTGCCAAAATTAGGATTCTTTTTTAACTGTTCTTTAAAGAGGCTACAAATCGGGACATTTTGAGCAAAGAATACTATGTTTTTGTGCTAATTTAGCATCAAAGCATTTCAGTGTACTTTATAAACCTTTGTTTACACAGATTAACTCAGGAGGGACAATAGCTAGCACTCAGTTCACGGTTGTCAAACTACACTGCAGTGCAGAGAGCTAGTACAAAGTCCAGTAAAAATCTGTCTTTAGGATCTTGGCTCCTGCTGGCTGTTTAACCCCTGGTAGCTACACCCAAGTTCTGACTGAGTTTCTTGTCTTTTCCTTCTGAACTCTTCTGGAGTAAATTCAGCGATCTGATCTCTGATTACTGGTTTACAGGAGAAACTAATCAATTTTTTTTTTAATTCTAGGAATCTTCTGTTTCATTCAAATTTTGAAAGATTGTTCTATATTATCCTTTTTCCGAATAACCTATGTACCAGATGTCTTGCCCTTTATATGTTCTTCGAAGAGCTGGAGAAAAACTTTCATAATTTGGATCAGGACTGTGACTTTGCAAGATCAAATTCACAGCATGGAAGAAAGCCAGACTTTAGGTGGCAAAGATACGTGAACAATACATTAGTGTATCTTGGGATAACTGCATTCCTAGTTACTTGTGAAAGGTTTCTTTTCCTTTAATGACTTCATTTGAAACAGCTTTGTTGCTTTGGCTTGGGAAACAGGGATTTGTATGTAGATAAATATACTAAATTTTGAAATCACTCCTGAAGGTACATAGCTTTTCATTTCAGGTGCTAATTTCAGACTTTGTGTCAGAGGGCATAATCCCAAGTAGACAGAAAGGAGTTGTGCGTGGGTCAGGACTGTAGGAACATGGCTTAGATGTTACAGTACTTAGTTACTCGTATGGTTGTGTTTTTTTAATAAGAAACTCATGAGGAAACTCACAGGTTTCAACTGATCCTCTTTCCACCTCGGTGAGGTGAGTACATGTAGAGTTAGTGTTATTGCAGCAAATAAATCGTAGGGAAGCTGAAAAATTAATAAAATGCTGCTAAAATATTGCTGTTAGAATTTGGGTTTGAATTCAGAGAAGCTCCTGGCTGTGTTTGTTCTGTCTTTCCCAGTAGCATCTTTGTCATAGAAGTGAGAGAAAAAAATGTTAGGAAGTTTTTCTGATGTTACTTGGCTTCTGCTTGCTGTGTGGTAGCATTACATATTAATAAATCTTTGCATTTCATCAGTAGTCATGAGCCAAGCCCATTAACAGTTCTCAGCTGTAGTTGTCTTTAGTGGAGATGTTCTATTAAAAAAAAAGAAGTCTCTTACTATTGTAGCTTTTTAATCCCAAGTTAATATCCCAATAATGCTCCTTTTTGTTCTAGAATTTGGATTTGTCTTTTAGTTTTCCGTGTCAGAAGCTGTCTCTTTGAGAGCACACAGTTAGTTGAAGATCTGCTGCACTCAATGTCCTTTGGTTGGTTTCTTTAGTGAGTAAGGGGGTTTATGATTTGACTGTTTTGGGGGGTGAGTTGGAGAAGGGGGATGATAACTGAAAGCTATGTTAAAAGAAGAAAACTAAGCAGAGAAATTTCTTATGTTTTCAATACTTTGCTCCAAAGCTGTGGATTTAAATACACTGATAAATGTGTGTGTGTTTAAAAAAGTGTGTGTGTATATATATATAAAAAGATGCTTATTAAATATTTCTATGAGATTTACATTGTTTGGAGGGTGTCAGTGGCTTCATTTTGCTGCTCTTTTCACCCTTTCTCATTAGTTTTTTAACATGGTTATTAGGAGTAAGCTAGAATGAACTGGTTATTTAGCAAGTCACTTATATATTTGGTGAAGATTTCTTCCCCTGCACACTGTTTGTGTTACACATAACCTGTGGCAGGCATGCCAGCATTTCTTACTTAAAACTGTAGCTTGAATGAAGTAATTAATTAGAGACAAATGGTTAAATTGCTTTTGCAAAAGCAATATGATAGTCTTTGAGATTTGGACTTTGAAATGCACCTTTGGTAATAACTGGCTCATTCTTTGAAGATGGTTCTTCCTCTGAAAGATCATCTACTTCTTGCTAAAAGAAAATTAAAAAAAAAGTAAGGAAGATAAAAATGAAAGATGCATCTGTGAGTGAAAAAAAAGCGTTGAAATGTAGATACTGGATATCCCAACAAATGACCTGTTGTGCAGTGGGGGGCACTGTTGTGTCTCTGTTAGAGCAAGTGGGCACAGCTTTTATTTCTTTCGTGCCAGATATCCTGCCATTTGTTGACATTTTTTCCTGTTTGAGTTAACATTTATCTCATGTTGGTTGGTTACTCATTAACTGATGTGACTGGTGTTACAGTCATATGAAGGAAATTTACCTGACAATTCATTGTAGTCAGAATTCTTCATCAAAGTAATTCTTTTAAATCTTTTTGCATGAATACAGGACTTT
Source organism: Pterocles gutturalis (assembly GCF_000699245.1). Lineage (NCBI taxonomy): Eukaryota > Metazoa > Chordata > Aves > Pterocliformes > Pteroclidae > Pterocles > Pterocles gutturalis. The sequence continues at coordinate 2,684 of NW_010155901.1, read as the reverse complement.
TTCAAACGAGGGTTTGATTCAGGAAGTATCACACCAGGAAAATGTTTCCATGCTAAGTGTGTATGCAAGAACAAGTAGTTTGTTTTTCAAATATTTGCTTGGTTATTTGTGGGTAGACTGGTGTTGCTAGTTAATAAGTGAATGTGCAAAAGTACGGAAGCTAATTGCACCTTGGTTTTATGGAACCATGAAATACTTTGCTAATGCATATCCAGTCTATTTCTTACAAGAATAAAGATACTTTTGAAAGCTGCCAAACCAGGTGATTGCAAACGTCATTCTTAAGATTAGCTGTAGCTTCAGTTGGGGGATCAGAAAAGTCTCGCTGAAGTTGATTGTTTTGTGCATTTGGTACACGTGTGTAACTTTCTAAACCAATGAATGAGACTCTTACACTCCATTTTTTAATCTCTGCATTGATACTTAATTGGAGTCCTGCAATTTTGCTTTCCAGCTCTATGCTTTTTCTCTAAATGCTAACTTTCAGCACATCTCAGACCTCTGCAAACCAGGAAAAAGAGTTGAAGCCACTCCCATATCCTCCACTTAGGTTGTCTAGACCTTGTGGGAGCCTCTTTGTTATCTGTGAACATACCAGCTTTTTTGCTTTTAACCTGTGTCTGGATTAACAGTGGAAGAATTTGCTGCAGCAGCTCCCAAGAACTGAAATTGGGATACATAGAGATCTTGACTATTTTACTTCATCTGGGAAAAAAAAGTATGCTATTTTTTGTATATAGACAATATGTATATGGACTCGGAGGGGAAAAAAAAAGTCAGTGCGCCTTGGGTGATTCAGAGTCTTGCATTTCGTTTTGTTGCTTGAAAACAGTACCAGTCCATCCAAGTGCCTGGCTGTGTGATGCATTTTGAGTGCTCTGTGGTTTACTGACTGCTTAACACAGTGATAAGTGCAGTGTGCAAGGGCAAACGGATTGCTGTATAGACCAGAAGGGGTATTATGTGACTCTTTGGTAGACCTAGAACAGTACCACCTAACATGGGTGTTGATCTTTGGAAAAGAAAGTGCAAAAGATGCCCAACCATGAGACGATGGAGTCTGTCTGTAAAGTCAGGTTGCTATATATAGCTGTTGTAGGCATAGTGAAGCATAGAGAAGAAAAAAAATCAAGGTGGTGTTACCCAAAATGTTAGCTCTCGTCTTTTTTACAGCCTTGAGTCTGTGTGAATTGCCTGAATAAGATGCCATAAACCTACCAAAAAAATCTGTAATTCTCTGCTGAAGTTCTTTTCCAGTGGATGTCCCCAGTGCTCTAGTGTTTTAATAAAGGGGATTTTTCCTTTTATTAGGCAGCAAGTCAGCTGTAATTATCAAGGAGGTCACAGCAGAGTTGTATTTTGGTCAGCGAAGGGGAAAAGAGATGCTTGATTTCTCGAGAGTTTTTAACAATGGAAGGAAGGGAGAAAGCAGAGGCGATATTTATACGCTGCAGTGATGACAATTTTATTCCGCAGTGGTTCCAGTTTTTATCTGAGCATGTAATATTAGCTCATCTCTCCTCTTCCACTGTGCTGCCCAGGCGACCTGCAAACTCCTTTGGGCTTTCCATTAATTCTCTCTTTTCTTCCTCGTGTAGGCAGTGAGAGAAAACTAATTGTTGAAATTTCAGGTTTTTACCTATTTTAATGTTGAGTGTCGCTTATGAGAATACTAGCAAAACCTGATTTTTAGTGCTTGTAAGTACTAGGTAACTGCATGGTCAGGGACAGCTGGGGACGGTCTTTCCTCCACAGATGCAGTGCTTGCTGCTCGTGGTGGTGGCGCAGGGTGCACATGGCTTCAGTTCTTCTTGCTGTGGACTGCTCTGCCTGGTGGGTTTGCCACTTTGGCTTGAAAGAGAATTGGTGGTTGTTGTTGAAGGTAGCACGCGAAGTTGTACATTTTGTGTCAGGTAAGAGGTCACAGAGGCAGTTGTATTGGCTCTCAACTATGGGAGTGCTATCATGACAGCTTAGTTACCATCTTCCATGTGTTTAGTATGGGTGTTTGGTTGGATAGACTAGTGAATTGTGAGTGGCAGTCATGAAATCAGCTGCAGAAATGCAGCTCATTAAGACCTCGGACTGCAAGCCCACTGAGGAGTCAGAGGGTGCAGCAGACAAACCTCGAGGGTTCATATCCCCTGTTTTCTTTAGCGATAGTGTGGAAATCTTGAGGAGGTTGGGAGTTGAAAATTAATGTGCTACTTTTTTTCTTTTTTTTCCCCTTCTTATAAGTAATTTGTGATTTAAGAAGCATTGAGAATCGGGGATATATCTTTTTCACAAGAAGTTATGGAGGCAAATGCCATTCCTTCCATGCTAGTGGTTAAAAGGTGTTCTTGAGAGTTAAGACTGGAGTGGGTTGTCAGGTCTACCTCTTTTTGTCTGTGCTGCCCACAGGACTGGTGTTTCTTTTTGTTCTCGTAACTTGCTCTGTTGCATGGACTGCATCTTCTTTTATTATTGTAAGGATTGTAAATAACACATCAGGCCCCTTCTGGTCAGTAGCTTACTCTGTATTCCATGACTTGAGAGCTGCTAGGACAGCTCACCAACAGTTCTCTTACCTGAAAGAAGTCCACCTTTGTAGGCCAAGTGTTGCCACAGAGTTTCTGGCTCTGCTCTGCTGGCCGAGAGGCAAGTGTGTCCTGGAGGGTCATAGAATCATAGAATGACCCGGG
>NW_010155900.1:0-5418 GCF_000699245.1 Pterocles gutturalis | reverse complement strand
AAAAAAAAAAAAAGAAAAAAAAAAAGCATGAATCTGTGCTTTGTGGAGCCAGCAGCACAGCCCCCACTGGTGGCAATGGTGAAAGACATCTGAGGCAACTGGGAAATACTGGTGTTCTGGCAAGTATGTTGTAATCCCACCAGCACAAAGATGATATCATAATCTATCATTATCATCTGATACTTCTTGTCTTCTTTTTCCATTTGTTCTTCCACTGGCATTGTCAAGATGTAACTTTAGGTTCTCCTAGTGCCGGTGAAGCTTTCTGAAATCCCTCACTGCAACACACCTAACCGATGAAGGAATTACTTGCCAACTTGTTCAGTTAATGTGGAGCTCAGGTCCTCATATACCATGTGAAATATGAATGCTTTTGACATATGGTGTTATGATCACTTCAACCACTAACAAAAGAAAAAAAAATCCAGTTATAACAAAGTGATATATTCTTCAAAATAGCCCCATTTCTGTAAATTACCCTGTGATGGTTCAGGTATCAGTTGCCTAAAAAACACAGGTGGAATCAGGAACACATATACTGTATGCAGACAGACAGAGTAACATACCTAGAAGGGAAAAATGCACATGCATCTGCCTCAATCAGGAGGGAAAACCACTTAAATACCCTGGAATTATTTTTCTGCTTTGTTCAGTCATAAGAAAGTTTTTCCAACTTCTGTCCTTATAGAGTATCAGAAGTGTTCAAGTGCCCTTCTTAAAACTTAGAAGTATTTTTAAGATTCTTGCCTGAATGTATGACATTTTAAAGTCGAGTACTCAAGTTTTTCAAGGTTACAGCACAGCAATATTAAAATATAAGCCATTAAAAATGTAAAAGCAAGCAAAATGGATCAGTGCGATATTTTTAGTAGATATGAATATCCTTAATCAATTTAAAACTAACATCTAACATGATTCCTTTAGATCTTTGACTTTAAAGCAAATATGAAGTTATGTTTGGGATTGAGCCAATATAGCGCAAGATCTGTCATAATGACAGGAAGAGTAGCTGGTAAATTAAGAAAAACAGTTTTGCTGTTAAAGTAGGTAAGTGTTTTGTATCTGAAAGCAATAGCCAGCTCTGAATTAAAGGGCAAAAAAGCTTTTCTTAACAATGCAAAGTAGCCAAGTGCAAAACCTGACTGCAACAGCTGTAATGCGTCACAGCACCAGTAATTAACAAGTCTAAACTGCTCGGTACAGATCTGAGCACATCATGCCACTCTGAAAACTACTGCCTCCCCTGTAAGCACCTCTTAAGACTAATCACGGCAACATCACCAATTTATTGCAAAGCTTTTTTCAAGGGAGATGGACCCGTTACCCACAGGACAGTAACACCTGCCTGCTCCATTGGCAGCAAAGCCATCAGCCTGAACAGCCAGATGTGTAGCCTGAGCACAGCAACATGGTCCCGTATTCCTCAGGAAATTTCACTTTGTGCGATCATTTCAGCGCAGTAACGTGCCACTGGGTCTGAAGGCGACAGATGGGACTTTAACACGTCCATCCAGGAGGCCCTGAAGAATGCTGACATATTGCAGCAGAGTTGGGGATTTATTCTGTCTCTTGTTTTTATTTTCTCCTTCTACCTTCAGTTTTGTAACTTGATAAATATTACCTCCTCAAACAATAATCAGCACTTCAATAAGGTAGGAAGAAGGGAAGCAGAACCATCTCCTTTCACCATACATAGTAAGATACAGCTTCCAAAAAAGATCTGACATGGTCCAGGTTTTCCTTCGTCATTCCCAACTGCTTTTACTATATGAGGCTTTACACCTACAAAATGAGTATATTACACATATTATATACACTGACTTTTATAGGTAGCTATTTTATTCTTTCCTGCAGTATAATACTGAAGCATCCTCTCCAGGGGAGAGCCTTCCAGACCACAGAGAGGCATTACTAGCCGAAGCAGTAGTTAATGGCATTCTCTCTTACATTTATTGTATCAGATAAATGTGAATTTACCAGGGTTTTAAGGAACACTTGCAAGTGCTTTCATACACAGGCTTGTTGTAGACTATAGTACTGCTTATGGTTTTAGATGCTTGTTTTATTAATGGAAATATTCAGGCTAATAAAATAAATTCCAAAAGATTTCTGCTTCCTATAGTTCTGGACAGGTTAAGCATCACAGAAATACACACCTCCAAGTTTTTTTAAGCCTGCATTCAGAGACAGACATTTCTCTTTACAATCTGTCTTTATGCCATGTTGTTCCAAAAGATGCAGAAAAGCATTGACTCGCTTTATAATATAAAGGATGCAAGCTGCAAATATAAAGCAAATGACAAACCAAAAATGCAAATCCTTTTGTTAAAATGAAAGTCAAACTGGGGATCTTCAGAGACAAAATTACCTTCTTGAATTAGATGTTAAACATGGAAACCGTATGAAGAAAGGCATGCTGAAATTCTCTTGAAAAAGTCTTTTAATACCAAAGATTTACATATGAGCATAGAACCCTTTGACTTCAGCCAGCAAAACAAGGCTTATCCTCTGCACAAAGCTACTGCCAGCAAAATGCTGATGCCCACATGCTCAGGGTGCGGGAGCACGAAAGAGCCTGTACTTGTAGTGCCTTCTCGCAAAAAGAAACCCTCACACAGAGCTCAGGGAGCAACCATCACTCTTGGATAGGACAGCCTAAATGAGCTCATATCAGAAAAGCCACCGAAACACTGCATTTTATGAAGTGGTTTAGCTTTGTGAGAAAGGGAACAAGACAGGTTAAGAACAGTTTGTGGGCCAGAGAAGACTCCCTTCCCCTTTTCAAAAAAGCTCCAAATGTTCGAATTATTGTCCTTAAACCAAAAATACTGATACCTATGAAACAGATGGTAGATGATGTTTACAACATATTCCTCAAAGTAACAAATTAGCATCTGTAGGATATTTTGGAATATACCCCCACCACATTCAAAGACACTTGTCAGCAACACAAGGGAAGAACTTGACAAGTAAAGGTGGTCAAAAGCTTCGTTTACCAACATAAAAAAGTTTATTTTACTTTTATTGCTTAAGTAAAACTGAGAAAGACTTATAAAAATATTTAGGAAAATCTCCAGCCTACCAAGCTACATCCTTGCTACATTTATAAAGCTAGAAGCCAGCTCTTCCAAAAGCCTTTAAGGTTTTCTCAGATACCTTAAGAGCAAGCTGTAAATAGACTCTTTTCATTAAAAAAGGACTTTCATCTCTCAAGCAATGACATGGAGGTATTCAAAGCAAATTACAGTTCACATTAAACCCAAAACAAGTTTTACTAGGGAAAACAACCAAAAAAATACTAATTAAAGCTAACGTTAAGAGCTTCCTCACAGCTCTCAAAGTCAAAGCAATACATCTGCAAAGGAGAGATGAAATTACAGCCCTCTGCACACAGGAGCAGACTGTCTATTCACCAGCCCAGGCTGCTAAAAAGCCAGCAGCAGGACCACAGAGGTGCCAAGACAATGAAAGGAAGGGCTGCAGCTAATTCTAAGTGTAGCCAAGCTTGAAAGAGATGCTTTTCCCTCCCTCCAAGAAATTATGGAAACAGGGCTTAATAAAAGCACTTTGAATTGTTCAGGCATCTCTCTCCACTCCCTTCAGTTTTATGGCACGCATCACAGCTCATCCTCTTCACCCTTGCATGCTCAAGATGCCACAGACAGCTATGAGGGAACAGATCAGTGCTTCTGTAAAACAGAAAACGCCACGAAGACGTTGCAGGTCAAAGGCATTAGAGGATCTCTTTCTTTGGCTATTTTGAGGATACTGAAATGCTCTTGTAGGGTAAGGCAACAGCTGCACCTATTAACTACCAGACTCTGTAGCCTAGGTATTCTTGCAGAAGATCATGTAAGTTTAAACAGAAAAAACCAGCACTTAATTTTTCATTTGAGACAAACTGAAGAATCAGTTACCAACTTCTGGAAAAACTCTCAGTACCCACTCTTTTTTTTCCAGAGAAAGAGGTATCTTTCTGGAGGTAGGCTCACTCAGCTTTGTATTCCCACTGAAAGCTGCCAACAAATACCCAAAGGATCAGATTTGAAGGAAAAATTGTCTGTTCTGTTTTTCTCTCCAAGTGGCTCTCAAAAGCAAGAAGAAACCACATGGAAGGAAAGTCTTAAAGTGGTGGCCTCTGCCTCCATTTAGGAAGCTGCAAGTGCAGCTGAAGGGACACCAGGATGGCAGGAGGAAAGGAAATCCCGACATGGTTATGAGCCCCCCAATTAACCACTCAGTAATGGGGGACCAGAAGGTCCATATATCACTTAAAAGGCTACAAGAGAAGTGTCTAAGTAATGTTTTAAAGCATCCATTCATGAGTAGGAATAGGAATAACTGTCCTCAACACTCCAGAACACACAAAGCCCCTGTCTAATGGCACAGGGTAGCACTCAACACCACTTGTAACAGGTTTGACCTGCCAGAGCACTGCACAGTCCTCAAACTGTGCAAAACTTCTGTTGCTATTTTGTCTTTTCTATACCTAGTAAGTGATGGTGGAAAGTTGTAGTAAGCCCATCTTAGTATTTATAGCTTGTAGGTTTAAACACTAACATCCTCTGAAATAAAAAGAATGGATTTCTAATATAGCTGTACGTAAAAAATAAATCACATAATTGCAGCTCTCCGAATTTACAAAGTTATTTTTCACATATATAGCCTTCATGGGTGCTATCAGTACAATTTTTGCTAACAAAGAATGCCTGCAACAAATCATAGCCCTTCTCTCTCCCATTAGTTACAATTAAAATATTCTTCTAAAAGTGTTTCTTCAACAAATAAAGCAATTTATCATCTGTGCATGTTTAGAAATTCAGATGCAAAAACTTTTGTTCCAGCAGGCAATATTTAGTCAAGGAAAACAAAACCAAAAAAAAAAGGGCAAACATGAGCAGGTCAGTCTCCACAGACACTCAGCTGGAATGATAAATGGAGCTCACACATTTCACAATTGGACTATTTGGAATACAAAATTACCTTCTGGCACTTGTTTCTTTTTCAACCCTGCTGTCCATAAAACACAAAACCAACAGCGCAAGTCCCACAAAACTCTTGACAGCATTATGTGTATTATGCACAAACTTATTTGCTCCACAAAGTCATTGTGAGCTTTTTCAGCTCCTATCACAGACCAGACGGAAAACTGAGATGTAAACCCTGATAAGGATGCAGCCACAAAGGAGCTGTTCCAGCTCTGCCAAGTACCATTCATCTGCAGCGACAGAGATTCATTTCCCTGTTGTCACTCATACCAGCTGAAATGCCACTCACTAGCAAGACTGTAAGCAAGTAACTAAGCAAGTAACATTTCTCCTTAGCATGTCTGTCCACTCTAACAGATGGCCAGCATGGAAGGAGGAGCAAAACTTCAGCAGGGAAAAGCAAGACAGATGAGGGCAAGGGGTAGGAAAA
>NW_010155899.1:0-5889 GCF_000699245.1 Pterocles gutturalis | reverse complement strand
TCCAATTTTTATGGAAAAAAAAAAAAAAAGAAAAGCCTTGGCTTTATCCTGATGCAAAGCAGGAATATGTTTTACATCTCAACATTTGCAAGACAGAGAATCAATTTTCTGCCCACCTCTGTCTGGAATGTAATTATGGCAATTTTAATATCTTTAGCTTTAATTCTTATTATTGATCCTTTTATTGACCCATGTCTTCTTGTTATTGTGTAAACTCTGGCAAAGAAATTGGTAGAAAATAACAGTTATCAGGTGGCATCAATTAATTTTTTTCTCTTCTGAATGGAGAAGGAAAGAGGGTTCTCAATGTTTCTGCAGCAAAAATCCAAACCTCTTGTGTTGTCTTCACAGTCCTCAAAGCAACCTTTGTTTTTCATTTGATTGCAAGCCTTTTCTAACTCTCACATTCACACTAGCTAGCTAAAAAAGTTGCTGTGGCCTAAAAAGTGAGAACTGGGGGCAACATAAAGCCAAAAATAAGTTCTATGCCCATTTTGGAATCAGAATGTAGGAAAGAAGCCCGCAAAGTGCACTGCACTGACAGCAGTTATTTCCATAATGAATTTGGTTTTGTTTTTCAAGCATTACATTCGAGTTAACTGCTTTTCTGAATGGCTGCATAAATCAGGGGTGGAAAGGAGGTAGGATATAGTTGCTCAGACTGTGGACTTACATCTGATGTGTGGTTTGGCCACATCTAGGCCATTTCTGATCTTCATTTCTGATGTCAGAGCACATCTGGCATCCAAGGCATACATAGCACAGTACTTGGATTCAGTCTGTTTTAGCATGCTTTGTGCATAATTAAATGGGTTATGGGTAGATTGTCTTTGTCAAGCACCTTGGCAGATTACTTCTCCTGCATGGTCAACATGAGGAAAAATGATCACTTAGCTGTATTTTTATCTACTAGTTGTAAAAAAAGTAGTGATCATGCTGTGCCCATGTATGCAGTCATGACAGACATTTGTTTGACAGAAATGCAGAGCTCTTTTCTGGGTTTGTCAAAACCAGTTCTTCCCACAGAAGCTAACTACAATTAAACTAGGTATTTGAGCAGATTTACATTTTTTCGTTCATTTTATTCTGATAGAACTACCTAATGCAGACAAATTATTGTCTCATTAATACCTAGCAATAACATGTCAACCTGTTCATATTCATGGTGGAAGTGAAGGGCTTTGGTGCAAGCAGTGTGTTACAATCACGAGGAACCGAACAGAAGTAAGCCAGGTCACATCCAGGGACAGATTTAAAGGGTCTTTCTCGGTGCTCTTATTTTGGTGTTGCTGCCAGTTCTTTCTTCTGATTCCCATGTGCAGACGTGGAGAGGTGGAGGGAGGCAAACTGTAGTGCAACGCAGCAGTTAAAGAACATGCTGTTCTGTCATGCAACTGCTGTGCATGAAGAAGACGGCCAAGGCTGTGCCCTTTTCGTGCTGGGGCTGCATCTGGCCCTGGGTTTGTGTTAGGCAGTGTTCCTGGGCAAAGCCAAGAATGATGCCTCAGCTGTGAATACTGGGACAATTACAGGCCACAGCTCCAATATGAGGCTGGAGTCAGCACAGCTCGGGTTTTTACTCACTGTACTAGGACATGACAAATTGTGAAAACAAAGAAGGCTCAGAACTTCCTTCTGAAACTGCATGACAAATTAAAGGATGAAATAATAACAAAAAACAACAGAAGCTGTCAGGGGAATGAAGGATGATATTTGTTTGGAAGTTTAGAAAAAAGGTTTAAAGACAGGACTACAGGTGATGAAATGAAATCTAATCTGTTTTCCTCTCTGCAGGACCTCTGGACTGGAGTGTAATCTCTGTTACTGTCATATTGCTTTCCAAGAATGCAGTTTTAAAACTAACTCTTGTTAATTAGTTTGTTTATTTTGCAACCACCAGGCTTCTTGGCTCCCTTCAGGAAAGATCTGTCAGTTGTGCATTTGGTGAGTGTACATGCACATAAACTCACTGACCTTTACTGTTTTTGACAGTAAACTTCTAAAATTTTGAAATCCAGGTTCAGCTCATATTTACATTTGGACATTTGGAAAAGAGTGGGGGGAAAAACCTTCCTTGGAGTTAGCACTCATAATTTCACAGTTTTTTGCTTTTGAAAAGTGTTATTTGGACAAAACAAAAGATGGCAAATACTGTAAGAACAGGGGGAAGAAGGAAAGTTAAATATCTTGTTAGAAATTTGAAAAGTTTATGTACAAGTCTGGTCATGCAACTTTACTTCCACAGTCTATAGATTTCTTGGAAGTGCCAAGGAATATATATGTATATATATTTTTTTTTTTTTTTGTCCTATCAGAGAAATAAAGAAGTGCAATAGAAACAAATTGAAAGCCTTGGAACTCCTTTGAAACCAGCCTGTTGTTTTGTAGGCAACTGCTCTTGGGAGAAGTGAGCATAGACCTAAGAAAAAAGTGGGATGTAGTTTGTAGTGGGCTTTTCTTCTTGCCCCTTCAGCTCTGAGGCTACTTCTCATATCCATCAGTCTGTGTTGAGAGGGAACCCAGGATGAACACAAAGACAGGAGGAAAACAGGAGGGGTGCTGCCCCTTACACATTTTGTAAATGCCTTTCTTTCTCCTTGAGCCTGGTTTGTCCTGCCAAATCTTATGTGTAGAACATGTCTTTTATTGTAATAATCTTCATGCTGTACTTGGACACTCAGTTTAAAAATCTGAATCCACCAGGCTGTCAGGTTCTCCACCCGTGCAGCCCTATACAGCCAATGCCTTGTAAAGCATTTTGCTCTAAGCCATGATTTCCCTGAAAGTGGGACACCAAAAATTTTAGGGTTGATTAATAATATCCTATTTTCCTAAATGAATTCAAATTAAATCAGTACAAAATGCATGTTGCCTTTGATAACCTATTATTTAGTGTGAGGCACAGACAGGCTCATATGTCAACTGTTACCTTATGGAATTGAAAATTGCTCTTTTATTTCAGCAGAGGGCAATGAACTTCACATTCACTGCATAATCAGAACAAGTATCTGTGCAATTACTGTGAAACAACTACCGCGCGATTATTTGTTACACTGCTTTTAGTGCTCCTACCTCTTGGTGTGGGAAATTACTGCTCAAAGTATAAGCTGAGTGAGTATGAAATACCTGGGACACACTGACCGATCTGTGCGGTGGGTAGAAGGTATAATGAATAAAATTCGCCCGTGACACATACAGGTAAAGGATAATGGATTTGGGTGTGTGCATATCAAGGATGTCCATACCTCCTGGAATCCTGTCATGCCGCTACTCCAGCTGAGGTAGTTACAAAGTATTCAACAAAATGTCCAAAGCCTGTGACACTAGTTTATTCCTTCACAGGAAGAGGTTCTGCTTGAATGTCTCTTCTGGCCGAAACTCCCCTCAGCAGCTCATCTGTTGGGGTTACCAAGGTAGCTCCTGCTAGAGCCTGAGCTACTGCTTTGCCTAGTCAAAGGTTTAAGACTTCCTTGATGCGGTAAAAGAGTTAAAAGGCTTTCTGTTAAATGCTGTCAGAAATAACAAAATCTGTGCTAATAAAGCAAAAAGATGACTGAGTCTGGGATATGCCATGGCTGCATCAACCAGAAGAAGCTGTAGCAAGGTTATTAAAATCCACAGAAAAACAAAAGGTCTGTTTTCAGCTTTTCTTTCTTTCCAGTCTTAAGGCAATGATCGTCTCCTTTTTTGTGTCTATAGGGATAGGATGAGACACTGTATGACTGTGAGGCAAAAGGACAAATAATTTGCTGTTTTAAATACCAGAGGGTACTGAGGGACTTCTAATACTCTTCTGCTTAATTTGCTCCTGTAAATAACACATAAGCTTGTGTGTCATGAGCTGTCAGATTCAACACACTTGATCTGTAGGACTTATGTACACCTCCTTTCTGAACGTTTTATTGATAAGAGTTATTACACCAGAGTTTTAGACAGTAGGTGGCTGGAGACAAGTCTTCTAGCCCAAGGCAATTTAAACTTATGTCTCCTAGATCTGGTGAGAATGACCTTACCAGATAACAACAGGCTAAATTCATAGCAAAGAGTGGGTCTAAACTTGTAAACTACTCTTTTGAAGCTGTATTTCTATGTACCAAAAAGCCCCATGGGCTATAGAGAACAGGAGGCATAAATCTGTACTTCTTGTGCAGTGACAAATGTATGCATTTTTATCTCAACTGTCTCTATGTAAATTGGAAAGAAATCTGTAAATGGATACTGGCAGCCCAGACCTCTGCCTTGAAAATGAGTGCACTTAACACCAGGATGAATCAAAAGTACAACTCTCTAATTTCTGCCTAGTCCACTGTGCTTGTGTGCTGTCACAGCTTCTGTAGTAGCAGGAAAGGATGCCCGTGCTGATATTGAAATTTTAACATGGTGCTTACAGCTCTCGGATTGGGCGTAAGAGAGGTGAGCAGGAGTTGCTCACGCTGATAAACAGATTTTCCATTTCTAGATGAGCAGCTGTTTGTATAAAGATGCGTAACAGCTCTGAATAAGAAAATTATTTTAATTCAGTCAGCTGAAGAGGTATGATGACTCAATTCCTTAAAGACTGTTGTGCACTCATGTTAGTTGTTCACACAGATGTGGTAGATAAAGACACAATTTTGACATTGATCTAGGTAGTTCTTGCCTATGAAAAATGCCAAGGAAGTAAACAGCAGGTAGTGTACACTATGGATTATAAATTTTCTTTACACCTGTGTAATTTTTCACATTCACTATTTAATGCCCAGCATGGATTTTTCTATAATTTCATTGTAGATTAATTTTCCTAAAAAGGAGCTTGTCTTCAACTAGAGAGACTAATACTTTTTAACTAACATGTCCCATGGTCTCAGGTCCCTTAATTGACTTCTCTAGAAATTATTTGGTCTCAAGTAGTGGGAAAGATGTGCAATGACTGTTCTTTTACCCAAGCACCTGTTGAAACCTGGTTGAATGCAACAACACATGCGCTGAAATAGCCTTTGCAGAGATCTTTCTCCTCTTTCCTTTAGGTCAAAACCAATTGTTTCATTAAAAAAAAAAAAAGTTTTTTTAGTAAATACACTTCAGAAATGTTCCATTAGCAGTATGAAAATTTTACTTTCTATATTGTCTTACGTACGTATACTGAAGTAGTCAAAATATTTTTGTAGCTAGATGATCTCATCCCTATCCTGTCTCAGGAAACTGAAATTCTGAATTCTGAATTTGTCATTTATTCAATTTGGTGGACTTACTTAGGCTTTTTGAGGATCTTACTTAGTGCTTGCTTTTCAAAGATAAGTAGAAAACTTTTTATGGAAGTAAACTCTTGGGCTATTCATGAAACATGAAAAATGCCAGAGGAAGAACTTTAATGCTTTATGAAGCATTTGTTAATTCTGTGGCTGTAACAGCCCAATGTTCTGAAAGGTCAAAGACTTAAGACCATAATCAGTGCAAATTTTTGGATATTTAAAGACCCAAATTCTACTTCCTTTTTGTGGATGTCTATCCTGAGTGCTGAAATTAATGGCATCTCTGGATTTATTATGCTGGCGTAATAGCTCAGATCTCTGAGAAAGTTAATTGGAGGGGTGAACTAGACAACCAGTTTATTATCTATAACTAGCTTATATTTATAGGTGTTATAGGAAAGGTTGTTAGTTGGAGTGGAATTCAGCATTTGAGTCTTTGCCATGTTCAGTTTACTGCCTGTCAGGGAGAAGGACTGAATGCATTATGGTAGGACATGTGTGATAGCTGCAGAATTCCAGAGACATGAAGAAAAATCAGTTTAAGCTGAAAAATGTTAGTCTTTAACTACCAGCTATTTTTAGAAAGTTCAGATACGTCACTATGTGGCTTTATCCTTGAAAGATATTTCAAGGACAATGCAATCATCAGGCACAGTCA
>NW_010155898.1:0-6250 GCF_000699245.1 Pterocles gutturalis | reverse complement strand
AGCCTTGCTTCCAGAGCTTGTACACCCTTGTTCTTAGTTGTGAGAAACTGATAAAGGTTTCAGCATTTGGCCTTGGCCTCTAGAAGAGCCAGGGGAGATGTACAGATGCAACATACATTCACAGAGTTCAGAAAGCAAGGAGTAAATGACATGCTTGTGATTTATTCTCATTATAAAATCTTCTAAGGTTGCTCCTTCCTCAGCCTGTCGAGTAATTTGAGTTTCTGAGGCAGAGGCTTGCAAAGACAGGTTGTCTTGTTCTGTTCCTCCAAGTGAAGTTTTACTAGAACCTTGGACCCCTTCAGTTGGCTTCCGGCTGGTTTGTAGCCACAAATCCTCAGTCATTAGAGTATTTTTCATTTCTACAGTTATTTTAAGGGCTGTATATTTTACCTCCAAGCCTTTCTCTGAAGATTCTGCTGTGCTGTCACTCCTGCAGAGGTCTCAGGCAGTACTCATGCTCCTCTCCCCAGCCTTCCCTGCTATGCTAAGAGCAGGTCAGTAGTACAGGTTTACACACTGACTGTCTTCCCTCCCACTGATGAACTGGAGCCTGCCAGCAGCTGGACATGTGGTGCGGGTAGGCTGTTGGGAGTCCTAGCAGTTCTGTGAAACATCACCATTGCCTGGTTGGTGTTTTCTGATCATCTGATGGCAATTTGAGATGTCTGGCCAGGCTTGCAGGGAGGCACTCTGGCCAGAAGTCCCCCCAGGCTCGCCCGGAGAGGGTAAAGCATGGGTGTGGCCTGGATGTTGCTCTCCTCATCCATGCACCATGTCCACAGTAGGGATGAGCTGCAAGGCAGAAAGTTCAAATTTGCACCTCCTGGAAATTCTTCCTGGAATTTCTTTCCCCACTGATACTAACCTGGCTCTTTTTCACTTTCCTTGGAAGCACTGAAACTGCTCACAAATACAGATCTAGATGGTGTGCCCAACTGGAGGAACTGGGAAACCTCTTTGAAGTGGAAAGCTTATTTATACGCTTGGGATAAGCCCAGAGGCTGTCTGGGCAGCCAGGAAGTTCCAGGAAGGAATTTACCTCCATCAAACTAGCAACCACAATAATATTTTCTCCCTTCCTTTGCAGAGACCGAGTGTGTTCATTTCCCAGCACTTTTGCTTAAGTTTCCTGCTTTTGCAGTAGTTCCTTTCTCTCTGATGCTGCCCTTCTAAGCACTATAGTTTGAAGTTTCTTGTCTTGGACCTAAAGACCTGAAGTCTGAGGCAGCTGATGAGTTGGTTGGCCCTCTCTGTGGGGTAGGATGTATAGACTGGATGTTTCTTTCATCTTTGGACTGACTGCTCCAAGCTAACTACATGGCAGGACTTGGAACCACTGTGTGAGCCCAGCTGAGGACTGTTACAATGAAGGTGTCTGAAAAGGAAGAGATGTGAGTTGCAGTGACTGTATTTGAAGGAAGGAAGCCAGAGATCCTTTAGCCAAATTAGCTGATTCCTCTTCACCAGGGGTTAGAGGTAAGAAGCTATCTAAAGCAGAAATCATCACTTCTTTTTACTTGTGTTTCTGAGGAGCTGGGCTGCCCTGCTACCCTGGAGCTTCCGGCTGGCCAAGCCAAACTGCTGGCCCCATGAGTGCAGCCCATGCAGCCTATTACCAGGTGGGTGTTGTGGTGCCCTTTCCAGGCCTGTTTGCAGAGGAACAAATGTCTGCAGTACCAACTAGAAAAGCACGGTGTAAACAGCTGTGGTGATCCAACTCTTCCTGGTTCCCAGTGTATTAGCCACACGCTGACTTTCCAATTGGCCCTAGCAATTGCAGGGAGAGAATGGGCAGTAAGGGAGTTATAAAAGATCTGGGGCTGCCCAGCAGTGCTGTTAAGAGGATCATCTCTTTTCCTTGCTGCTGTCACATGGCCTATGCTGGCATGGTCATTGTTTCTCTGTCAAATAGCAGGATCAGTAATTTCTGAACACCTTTCTGTTCATTTTGTTTTCTGCTTTTTTTTCCTCTTTTCATGGCAGTCAGAAAGTGCATCTGCAAAAACATGTATCCTAGGTAGTTCATTACTCAGATGTGCCTGAAAGAGATGTATCTCAAGGAAAACAGATAGTTGTCAGTCCCAGCGATCTCTGACAAGCGCTTCCTGATACTCCTTTAATGTCCGAAGCATTTGCATGACAGCAGCTGGCTCAGTTCTGTGAGAGTTTGTAGCTAGTTAGGGTAATGGTGGCCACCTTTGGGTGCCTATAGCCTTACTGGAGGGCTCCCCACACTCCTGGTATAAAGACCACAAGGCCAGAGCTTGGAGAGCACTTGTGTACACTGAAACGTCATCCCTGCAGCTGGGTCACAGGGTGTTTACGGTTTGGCTTACGTTGGCCTGTGTTAGGGCAGATATCGCACAGAGGCAGAGTCAGAGATGATCCCTTCTGGAGGAGCCTGTGGGCTCAGCAACTCACACACTGGGAGAAGTGCTCTGTGGTACCTGCCATAAGGGATTGGTGGCTGGCTCAGGGATAGAGCTTGGTGCCCTTTGCCTGTTTTGTCACTTAAACTGTTCTGGGAACAATTCTCGTTATTTTTGTGGACTGTCCTACTCCCCTGTTTTTATCTACATACACTGAACTGTGGCTGAGACAGTTGGTGGATGGCCCTGCTCTGTGGCACCATTCAAGATGTGCCTGGCTTTGGGCCCACACCTCCCTCTAAGCAAGCTCTAGGCTCAGCTTTCATCCTACTTCTGCCTTGCCTTTAGCGTTGCCCTTGGCAGACAGATGTTCTTTCTGGGCCCAGCACTGTCTGTAGCTCCAGTGTCTGTCTCAGACATCACCCATTTAGGGTCATAAGAGAGAGGGCATGGATGGGGTTTTTCCAGCTCATCCGTCAGTCTCTCTTGGTGTAATGAGGCGAGATCCCCAATAGATGGCACTTGAACCTCTTCCCTGGCAGGTTTTTTGCCGTCAACATCGGGACCACAGACCAGCGTCCGCACAGATGCAGCATGGTCCTGCTATGGCGCAGGGCAGCGTGCGGGAAGGGGAAGCAGAAGCGCAGTTCAGTGTGCGAGGTGGGCCGAGCAAAGCCTCCGGTGACTTCAGAGGGTGAAAATAGCATCTCTTGCCTTATGAGAAGGCTTGGCCGGGCCTGCCTAATGGGGCCTTCTGCACTGACACACATTCCTGTTTTTCCATCTCGTAATGTCAGTGGTACACCCTGGGCATGATAAACTGCAGAAGGTATTAGCTAGTCCTCCAAGCACAACGGGAAACACAGCTTAGAGGGAATCTGTGCATTAAACTGATCCATGCTGCATTGTCTTCACCCCTCGTGCCTGTCTTTCCTATTGTACTGTTTGGCCAGAGGAAAGTAAGATGTGGCACACCAAGAGCTAATGCAGTTCTCCAGGGATGTCTTCGCCATGGCAGCAGCAGGCAGGAACATGTGGGTATTGTGGAAATGAACCAGGGTGCTGTCTCAGCTCACAGCCCCCTGCCCTTTCCCTGCCTCTGCAATGCGGTGTGTTCTTGCAGGGGGAGCGCTTGCCTCCCTTCTGCTCCTGGTCTGGCCATGAGGAATTTAAAGAGATCTTCAAGCAGTGCTGGAGCAGGCATGTGGGCTTAGCATAAGTGTTATGCAATGCATTTTTCATGTTTTTATCATGTGACTACAGGAAACTTGGCCTCTTTGACTAGGTTTGAGATTTGGATTTGGTTTTAACTCAGTAGGCAGATCCAAACTCCAGGGGTGAGAAACCCACAGGAACCAAAACCAAAGCAAAGCGATCACATGAGATGCTTGGGAAGCGAAGCCACTGAATTTTGCATAGCTCCAACAGCGTGATCTAGTAACAGGCTAGATTACAGTCTGAGAACATATGGCTAGGGGCCAGGAGATACCACTTCTATTCTTGGATCTTCTACAGCTTTCCTCAGTGATCTTCAGAAAGTCAAGTAACTTTTCTTTGTCTTAGTTTTCTCTGTTGGTAATAATACTGTTACTTACACCTGGAAAATATTTTTCTGTCCTTGAATAGAAGTTACTCGGTAGTGTTTTGCAACCTGTATGTGTGTGGAGGAGCAACCTCTCAGGAAGCTTTTGTTCCAGTATATGATGCAGGAGCATGACTTGTCACATTCTGGGAACCCATCTAGCATGTCAAGCCTCATCCTCCAGGCCTGGATCATGTAAGACAAGAGTTGCAGCAGTAGGTTGCAGCTCTGCTTTCTGCAAGGGCTTCTCATCTGAGCGCCTGCTGAATTGCTTGTCAGCAGTTGCAGCAGTGTGTCACTGTGCCTCATTGAGAGGAGATGCTGGACACTGTGGAACAATGGAGAGCTTGTGATCTGACAGTCAGTTGCTCCTGGCATTGTGGCGGTGGAGCAAGAGAGAGGCCATCATATTCTACCAGTGCAAGGCGCAAGGTTAGCTGGGGGGGAACTTGTGAGTGTGAGTTTCTCCTGAGAAACTATACGCCAAAAGACCTGGGTGTACCTGAAGTTGGTGTTCCTGACTCTTCTGGTTGTATGAAATACAAAGCAAGAAAGAAATAGCTGCTTTGCAGGTATCTGCTGAAACACATGCAGACAAAGATGTCAAAAACAGAATTAATGTAAGGAATTATAGTATTTGTTTCTGTCACATCACAAGTGCCATGCTGGCACTTGCTTTTGCCGCTTGCTGTGAAAAGCACTGTCCCAGGAGCAGGTTAGACAGCCTAGCACAAACCCACCACCAAGCTGTGGTGACTGCTGCTGTTTTGCACCTTAGTGGTGCAGTATGAATTCAGGTAGAGGCTGTGAGGTGTTGCAGGTGGGTGGCAGGTTCTGCTTTTCTCTCTTTCAGGGAGCTTCTTCAGCTTTGTCTGTTCTGAGATAAACAACTGGGCCCTGATATGTGCCTGTCCCAATGCTTGAACCTGGAGACCTCAAATGTAGGAAAGCAATCATACCCAGTAGTTTAAGCTGACTGTGGTTTATGGGCCGTATCTTACAGACCATTACAAGGAAAGACAGTGGCTCCAGTGCTGGAATAAGGAATGAATAAAGGCACGGGGAATTTGGCTTTATAGGAAAAAAAAATATTTTAAAATTACATTCACCAGGGTAAAAGACTCTTAATTGTCAGGCTTTGGGATGTACCTTGATTATCAGTTAGGGATCAGGAGTAATTCTTACCTAACATTAGAGGTATTATTACATATCTACATGGAGGATTTCTGCTTTTTATTCTCTCCTGTTGGAGGCAGGATGCTAGACTAGCAATCTGATAACGTGCACCATTACCTGTTTTCCTGTGTTCATGCAATAAGGAAATCAGAAGTATCTAGAACAACATATAGTGGTTTAGAGTCATAAAATTGGATGGTTATTTCAATTTGATGTGAACTGGGGGAAAATAAGATAATTCCATAGTGTGAATGCAGAATTCACAGAGCAAATATGGTTTAATAGACGAGATCATTTCCTAGTGGAGGCGTTTTCTAAGGAGGCACTATCTGAAAAGCAGAAACATTGTTTTCTGTCTCAGACTGTGACTGTTGTACTCCTTCAAGAAAAATACTTTGCTAACTGGAGCTGAACTGAGGCCCTTTCCCCTGCAGCGAAGATGTTCTCTTTCTTTCACGCAGTCAGCAATTTATGAGTGCTCTTCCTTATGTCATTACAGGCATGCTGGCTGAGAATGGGGAACCAATACGTTAACCAGCCTGTGCTCCTCTGGAATTTGTACACAAGCAGAGACCTCTGCAGTGTTTCTGAACTCGTCCCAGGAGGAAGGCTGGGACAACAGGTACTGCTGGCCCCAGGGACTGGTAATGGGCAAAAGGGACCTTTCACCTAGACGCGGGGAGTTTATCGCTGGCATGGAGTTGGCAGCGGGTGAAAGCCCTTTGTTGTTACTGCTGGCAAACATGTTGGTGGCTTCCTGTGGGTTCAAAGTGGCTGGGAGCATATCGGTCAGTCCCTGATAACTTGCCTGACTGTTTTGCCAGGAAGGTGCCTGAGAACAGGCCATGGAAATGGCGCACCTCACTCATGCCTGAGGGCAGCTGGTGCAGCAGGGACCAGTTCCATCCTGGCCCCACACCCATATTTGCTGTGAGAAAAGGCAGTGGTGAGTTTCCTTGCTCCTACAGGCCCTTTGCAAGCTCCCTGGGTGGCTCAAGGGACTCGAGATGGGAGACAGGAGTCCTCCCTACGGATCCATGCTCTGGATGAGGGGACAGGACAGAGAGGTCACAGCATGCCATTACCCTCCTGGCATGAACTGTCCAGCCAGGACACGGTA
>NW_010155897.1:0-6077 GCF_000699245.1 Pterocles gutturalis | reverse complement strand
GTCTCGCTGAATGGAAGCACAGCCTTCAGATATATTTAGAAAGAGCTGTTTACTATTCTTTGTATCACATTTTATGTGACCCATGTTCATTTATAGCTTTATGCAATCTTAGCTTCCTCAGAACTTCACTCACTACTCCAGGGTTTTGTGCTGAAGATAATACCAACATGCTCTATCAAGCACAAAAGCCTTTTAACACTCTCCAACTTCAAGGAGAGTTGTGGGTAATCAGTATGCGACAAACATTTGCTGGAATAGCTGTCTTAAGAGAATTTCTAAAGACATTTTCAGTGAAGTCCACAACAGAAACTCATTTTAACACAGATGAAACGGTGCTTCAATAAAGCCATTCCAAAAACCCTCCATAAACTGCACTAATAAAAATGGCATTATTGCACATAGTTTGCACTACACGCCGACCAGCATATTAGTTAGGGACTACACACAATCAATACAACTATGCTTTTAGAAATGGCTCAGACACTCTTTTGCTAAGATTCCTTACACTGGGCCCTTAAAGTTATTGGGTGATATTGAAAAAATACCATTTCATAGCTGTTGCTGCTTCTACATGACAGTATCCGTTGATGTACCAGTTGCATGCACAATATGCCTCCCCTTCTCCTGAACCATCCAAGTTATTTTACTGTAGTCAAGTATAAATCACGAATGTGCACATAAGAGCCCATGAGTTTAGGAATCTGTAGAAACTTAATCAGTAATTCAGCCTTTATAGGTATTTTGACACAGTTCATAGCATTCCTTTTCCAGTATTTTTACCCCAGGTGCTACCCTAGTAGCAAGAGAAAGATTATTTTGGAGCCATATTGCGATTCAAGACAGCTGCAAGTGGAAGATATAGGCAGATTAGATGACAAGCATACTCAGAGATGCTCTTTTTTTAAAAAAAAAATTATTTTAACTCTTCCCCTTCTCCCCCCCCTTACTGTTACTTGCAAAAAGTGCAAATTATCTTCGGCACATAGTTGACTAGACAATGACTATAGCATAAGTTTTAAAGTCTTACATCTTATTAACAGCCAAAGATCCTCTATGAATCTGTCAAGATACAAAGATTTAGCATTTGCATTTCTATTTCTACTTGGAAGATGAGTTCCTGTGATGGAATAAATGGTAAAACAAATTCATTACTGCAGCTAGAATTAAGGCTTATCAAGGCTCTCCTTCCAAGCTGAGTAATGTTCAGTTGCCCAGATTACCAGACTTAAAACAAATTTTAAAGTGCTTTATAAAACTCTTCTCTGATAATTCTGCGGTTTCTCCCATGAGACAAACAATATTTGCTCAAGAATTGCTTAGGAATAGTTTGCTTTTATCATTGTTGCTATTATTACTTGCATGTGTGACATTAAAAGATACAATGCCACCTGCTGGCTTAGGGGTTCCGTGTTTTTCTGGTTTAGTTTTCTGGTTACAGTGAAAACCACCAAGAAAAAAGTGTAAGTACCACCCATACCCTCTATTCTTCTAATACAGAACAGTGCTATAGGTATTATAGCAGAAATAGTTTTCCAAGTCTTACCAACCAAGACATGTGCTACATACACTATCAGATGTATACCACTTAAAACATATGAAGCAAAACCCAAGCTCTAGAATTTTGATAATCAAAATCAAAACCGCAAATACTTAACATGCAGAATTTACCTATGAAATGAAAGCCACTTGACTCCTTCACACAGTACAACTCCTGATGTCATAAGCAGTTCAGCAAAGTACTGTGTTTCTATTCCTTCTTCCTCATGCTTTTTAAACTGGATGCCAGATGTTGTCAGCAGTTCAATAGAGTCCTGGGCGTACATATCTTCTCTGAAAACAGAGAGAGGAAAAGCAGATTTTCAAAATCTACAAACCTCAGTTATTATAAACCTGTTAACATTTCTGTTTTGCTATTCATTTCACAGACTTCACTAGCATAGAGCAGGAGCAACTTGACTTTGTTCCATGTTAATGACAAAACCAACCATTTTTCATAGCTTTTGCTAACCTTCACTAGCATTCCATCATTCCCAGCACCTCCCTTCTTGCCTCCTTCCTAAAAACTTAGTTTCTGCTCCTCTTCCAATTACCTAGAACTCCCCTTTTGCTAATCTACACAGGAAAGTAAATGCATGAACAGAGATATTTTCCGAGTAAGATCTGTTACTTAAACTGTGACAAATTAAACACAACAGCTGAAGCAATCACATCTGTTACATTATAGAACTAAGAACATCAGACTCCAGGTCTCAGTGCTGTTAGTTAATTCTGTAGGTAATATTTTCCACACATTTCCTGCAATTTAAGCTTACATGAATGTTTAAACATATGCTCATCATCCTACTCACTACTGTAGGAAATTGAGTACTTGCTCCATCTAGTCAAGCCTTAAAATTCAGGTAGCATGATGTTTTATTTCTAAATGAATAACTTCAACCTTTCTTTAATTTTGGACCTAAAATTTAACAGGAAGGGAAAAATTTCCTCTATGCCTTGTCTGATCCCCTCTTATCCCTGTATTTTCTCCCTTTAACACTAACATTTTTGTAAACTCTTAAGTATTTTGTGATGAAATGGATGGGGTTTTCTCCTAAAGTTTAATCTACATCATCATAACGAAGACATGGAATGGGTAACTGAAAAAAAAAAAAGCAAACACGGCTCTACCTGAAAGATTATATTCATATTACTGTCCACAACATACTATTCTACAAAGTCTCTTTAGTGTATAGTTTTCAATTTTAATTAAAAAATAACAAAAATAAAACAAACAAGACAACCAATCTTTCAGACTTGACCATTAGATTCAGTCATAGACTTAATTTCTTATTCCTAATAGCAAGTCATCATTCATCAGAACATAGAGATACATTGTCAAGATGTGTTGTATCTTTTTTCCTCCCTCCCACACAGCTGCTCATTAGTTCTCCACCTTTAAGGCATCAGCTTCCCAACACCTGTCCATTTCCATAACACATTAAAGAACCCATCCAAAACAAACATGCCTATTTTATAAAAATAAGTTAGAATTCTAGTTTGTTGCTCTGCACTAATCAGGTGGATAGTTAGTTTAGAGAAATATTTATGCTCTTTAAAAGCACACTGTAACAAGACCTGGCTGGAACCACAGACACAAAAAAATTACCTTCTAGGAACAGCCAACAGCTGTTGTGCTTTAGGAGTAGAACTCTTGGCACAGTGACAACTCCCAAAAGGAAGTTTAGAAACAGACAAAAATAAGTAATTTCTCCAACTCTGCAAAACAGTATTTGTGTTTCATGCAGCACTTACATAGCTTACCTTTTTGTATAAAATCCCCCCAGTGAACTAGTACCAAGTTAGTTAAGTGACTACGTAGGCCTTGCCTTACTAAGCTGTCTTATCTATGGAGCATCTGGCACAAGTGGATGGGAAACTACTTTTGTTTTCAGTTGCTTGACACTAAGTAGACCTTCAAAGCTCAGGTTCTTCTTCCCAGATCACAGTTTGGAAGTTATTAACCCATTCCCTCCTGCTCTTTCTCCCATACTTGGCAGGATTAGTATATTAAGACAACGCATAACTTCCATCCACCACTTGCAAAGCCAGTTAAATTTGGAGATACCAAAATATGAAAACTGCACTGCCTTTTCTTTCAAGAGGTGTTTCAAAACTAAAAAGAGCATGTCATTCCTTAGACCAAACGGATCTGTAACAAGCCATGGTACTGCTTGTTTAGAAAAGCAGAAAGATCAAGAGAGACAGCAGCAGATTTTTCTTTGTAAGAATGCTGAGCACTTTGAAAACAAGTCTTTTTATCTGCAGAAAAAAAGGTCTGTTCTCTAAACCACCTTTGTAGGCTGCAGTTTTAACTCATGTGTATCAAGCTGTCCAGTGATCAGCCTGTAACACAACTGCTGAGAAAACCCTAAGCCTTCAACACATTTAAGTTTGAGAAGCGTTTGCACTGATACTCAGGGAATATGAGCACCTATCAGGCTAATCATGTTTACTTCAGGAAAAAATTTAAGATACTTGTAACCTTGTCAACTACCTGCTAAAGATATAACTAGAACTCCACATAAGTGTCTCATCCCACTGGAAAAGTTAGGTTCATACCTAAAGGTTTACCACTGATAAAAACCACATTCTGAAGTAAAGCTCCCAGTATGATTCTGACAGATAATAAAAATCAGTGAGCTTTTTAACCAACATTTTACACAAGATAATACAGAAGAAAAATGTCCACAGAAGCTAGGCTGTAGAATCAATAATCCCTTTCAACCTATTATAAAAAAAATAAAAAGAGTAGCTTAATAGAATAAGTTGCTTTGAAAACACAAGAAGAGCTGCTGCAGTATTAAAAAGTTGACAGTATTTTATCTAGAATATTATTTAGAACTTGTTGGGAGTGTTTTAATAAGAACAACATTTTAAAGAGGACAGAGCATGCTTGCATTAGAACTTGCTGATAACATTGGTCATACTTTGTTAGTCACTTGACATTTTTTTCTTCACAGTTGTATTTTCCATTAAAAACATACAAAGAAACAACATGAGACTTCTATAACAATGAGTAAGAGCTAAACTAAGTTTAGGTAGGAGCACTTTGAAATACTATATATGAAAATGCAGAGCTAAGACTCACACCAAGGATAAATCTTTTCCGAACTTTTGTTGGAATTGCTTAGCATTTTTGACCAAATTACCAACAGTAAGAGAGACTGCACAGAAGCGAGGGAAGAAAGCACATGTTTTGCTGACAAAAGTTCTCCTCACAAAGTATCACTGTATTCCAATCGCATAGATAAAAAGAGTTGTTACAGCTCTCACAACCTATAATACATTTTCAGAAACATACATTCACTGGTACAGACATTTAACACTTACGTTAAATTAAATTTAAAATTAAATTGCCAAGTTGAAGTTCCTGGAGGGTATTCTCCTTGTTCATTCATAAATGTCAGTCCTAGTTGAATTATTTTTAGCAAGTCTACGTTGCAGCGTAATAGCTGGTACTGATAGTCTGCGTTGCTTCTGAATTCTCCAATAGGCCTTGCAACTACTCCTGGAAATTCTGTATCCTGTAAGAACAGAAAAAAAACTTAAACAAAAGATACCCATAAAAATATACGTTGCTCATTTTTAATAAAACATATTGCAAGGACCTAACAGTTTAATAGCTGAAGAGTACTGTGTGAAAATTTAGCTTTTAAAAAGGTAATAGATTAGGATCCTCATATTCATATACAGTTAACTCAACACTAAGAATTTATTATTGTTTCAATAAAAATGGATGAACAACTTTATAGCTTTAATTTACCAACATCAAATGAAGTCATCATGCTTTCTGCAGTAATTTGCTAGATGAACATCAAGTGCCCACTTACCATAGCTACATAGTTATACTTCCGTATAACTTGACGGATTTTCTTCATCTCTTCATCCAAGTTACAAGCCCAAACTTCACAGATTCTTTGACTATGGTCTACAGTAGCTGCTGGCATAGTGGGGGGCTTTAGAGACCATACATCAAAAGTTACACTTGACTGAGGATGCCTTTCATAAAGAGGAGCTCATTTATTTTTTTAACCTGTGAGACAGAAGGAAAGTATCAACTGTAAGTTTTTATTCCTCACTTATCTGAAAAAAACGCTCGAACACCAGGATCAAGCTTTATTCTTCAGAATTTCATAGAAGAAACAGAACATAGCCCCCCAAACCGTGTGAATTTCAGCTTGTATGTGTTTAGATCATGAGCCAAATGATTCCGCTAGTAACTTTCTTGCACAAAGCCAGGCAAAGCCGCAAGGCACACTAGCTCAACTGATAAAAAGAGATACCTGATCCCCACAAGCGTTATTCCCCCACGGGTTAAAAGCGCACATTCCCGTGGATCCCGCGTACAACATGAAACGAACCGGCAAACTGGCTATTAACGTTACGCCAAACTCGGGGACGCTGCGGACCGCAAGCAGCCTCCTCTTGCAGAAGCCCCTCTTTCAGCTCCTACCGGCCGCGCCACGACAGCGAACGCCGCGAAGGGCCCCGAATAGCGCCCCGGCGGGGTCCCGGGCGCCTCCTTATGCCTCCACAGC
>NW_010155896.1:0-5720 GCF_000699245.1 Pterocles gutturalis | reverse complement strand
GGAAACAGCGGGATACCGGGGGAGCATCGGCTGTCTCAGTGCAGCGAGGAACAGCCGAGTTCATAAAACTGACTGTACTGACAGCATTGAATGGAAGGAAAACCAACCTCTAGCTGGAATGAAGAGCCATCAGCCAGCGTGTGAGAGAGCTGAAATGGAAAGCAAACTTACTCACAAAGGTCAGAGCTTCTTTTCTTCGAGGGTCACCCGTAGCCTGAGAAAAGTTAGAGTTGATTACATCACATGCTTTCTATCAGGAGATTTAAAACTTCTAGTCCTGCAAGCAGGGTGATGTGCTAATTTCAGTGCCTAATGGGAGGCACTTGGGCCTGACCATCAGAGGTGCAGGTCACCTACAAATGTAATTGAGCCCAGCTGGGGTCTGGGCCACCGATACGGCATCATCTGCTGTCTCCAATTAAGGCTCCTAATGGAGGTAGCCTGACAAAAGGGAGTGCAGTGTGAAGGGCTGGCCAGCAACAGTCTTTGGGACCATGTGGTTATCAGGGGTGAGTCTGAACTGGACCTGATTTAAGCTGGCTGCTGAGCCCACATGCTGTGAACTGGCAAAGTTACTTTCCCCTAGGGGCCAGTGAAGAATGCTCAGGGCACAGTCGATGTTTCCTTTACAGCCCCTGCTCCCCTCTACTCCAGGGGCTGAAAGGTCAGGCAGAGTGGATTTTCTGCTGTGGAGAGGAAAGCAAGAACTGCCTCTGAGGGCAGGACTGGTCCCTTTGAAGCAGCCCCGCTACTGTCAGAGGGTGGTTGGCCTGAAGGGCTGTATAACTGCTCTTCTGCTGCATGGCCCATTGGTGAGATGCACTAGAGCCTTGTTACCCTCTGCAGGCAGAAACAACAACAAAAAAGACCTGAGGGGGTCCTGAGGGCACTAATGGGTCTTAGTGGTCCTGACTGGCTTTACCTGGGACCGCTACCCAAACCTTAGCCCCCCACCCCCACAGCTTGGGAGCCTATTCCAGGCCATCCCAGTGCCCCAGCCTGTTTCTGAACTGGGGTGTTGGTGGGCCTGTCTCCAGCATTATCTCTCAGCTGGGCCCCTTGGTGCCACATTGCAGCCCTGGCCCTGGCCCCGTCTGCTGCTGCCTGGTCACCCTGGCACTGTCTTGCCCTTGCAGTGCCATCAGAAGACCCTTTTACCAGCCCTGCGTCCCATGGTCAGCCTTGTAGGGCTGCACCCCTCAGTGCTCGTCCTCACTCCTGTGGCAGCCCTGTGTGGCTCCCGGGCAGGGTGCTGGTTTTGGCCAGCCTGTGTCCCATTGACGTCTGCATGGTAATGCCTCCCTGCTGGCTTGTTGGGGCTTCTCTGAAGACATTTCCCTGTTTTTTTCAGCTCTGAAATCTCTGCACCAATTGTACCTGCTGAAAGATGAACCTTCTGCCAGTGGGAAAGGAACAAAAATAGTGTTGTTGTCCTCTTCTTGCGCATAGACCTGAGTGCTATTTAGGAATCAGTCCTGTTCCAAAGTGGCACCTTCTTTTCGGGCTCTGCAGTCCTGGGTACAACCAAGTGATCGGTCAGGCTGTCGTGCTTTGGATGGGAGCGAGTGCTTCTGCTCTGTCTTACCTTGTAGTAGCACTTCCATAGGAAATATTCTGACATCTATTCTCTTCAAGAAACTGGGTTATTTCCTTCACTTTTCAGTACATATTTAGTGGTATTAGGAAAAAATAAATATGCCAGCAGGAAAATTCCAGACTCTGAAAGAGAAGAAAAAAAAAATAACATAAATATTTGGGGTGGTACTTTCATAGTAATAAAAAAAGAATTCCAGAAAACTATTCTTTCTGCATCAGCAGAGACTAAGTGCATGCTATATCATTTGTCTTGGTCTATTTTAAAGCTATCGAGAGGAATGGATGACCAGGCTCACACAGCTTTGATGTGTGTGTTTCAGTGCAGGAGAGCTGTGTCACTGCAAAGCCTTCCCAGGCACCTTAGAAACATTTCGGGATCCTGCCCTGCCAGACACAGGCTTTATTCCAGTTGCTCTTAGGAGTGATTTACACGTACCGAGTGCTGCGCATCCCAGGGCACTTTGAGGAATTGCCATTATTCACACGCATCACTCCATCACTCATCAGGCTGTGCAGGACTTGACTTACAGTGCATTTTCAATGCATCAGGAAACCCAACACAAACATCCCTGGTAGAGGAAAATGCCATGGACTTGGGTCTTCTGCTGGGCTGAGACAAGGACAGAACAACAGACGGTAGCTGTGCTGCCCAGTGGTGCACTGGAGGATGTTTTGATACCTTTGATTGTGTATACCTATGCCACATTGAGCAACGTTACCCAGAAGAATAAACAAGACCTTTTCTGAAGGAGGCTGGGTGAAACGTGGTAACCCACACTGAAGGCCAAGACTGGGAGAAGCATGTGGTTTCCCATTTCTTCTTTCTCATAAGATGCAAAACCTGCTTGGGGCTTTTCTTGTGTCTGGGACACTAGTAATGGCTCTCTCCCATGCAGGTGCCTACTGTCTAATGAAGGAAGGGCTTCTGCCACAGCCTCAGAGGGACAATGGGCAAGAAAGATGTCTTTCCCGTCTGCTAACCTTTGATATGATCACCAAGGACTGGGTTCTTAGACTTAAAAGGTGCTTTTAAATTTTTTCCTCAGTAAAGAAATGTGGGGATTAAATGCATTTGTTCTCTAACAGTCCTGAGGCTGTAATGTATTGTAAAGGCTCTGTGCCTCATGACTGAGCCTGTACCATGTAAGCTACTCCACTCTTTAAAATCTCATTGAGATAATAGCTCTAGTGTCACAACAGTGATAATTCCTCTGCTGACAGGCCTTACACTGGAGCAGAAGCTCAGTTTTACCTACTGGAATTAGGAATTCCTGATGAGATCCGCTTGTCATACCCTGGGCTAGGTCCCTACATCTTCGTGCCATTTGGCCGACGTGCTGACCTCCTTCTGCCAGTGCTGTGAGTGTAGGAATGGAGCACTTTTGCTCTTGAAAGAGCCGAGACCTGTTGCAAAGCCCATTACAAGTGATGCAGCTTTTTTGTATGGATTTCACTAGGCTTGGCTCAAGCCCTCAGCAACATTGCTTTTGCTCAATGTGAAACTTGGAAGAAACCTGGAGTAAACAAGGCAGGCTAATATTGTATGGGTTAATCATAACTGCTTGAAGGATAAGATAAGTTGTGAGACAGTGAGTGAGTGAGTAAGAAAAGTAACAATCATTCTTTTAAAAATCTTTATCCAAAATTATCCAAGCCACCTCAGGCTCGGTTTGACTTTGGTGAAATAGGTATCTAATTGTATAAGTGTCTGTCAGCTTTACACTAAAATTCAGGAATGAGTGCCCAATTTCAGCTCTGAGAGAGAGGCTTTCAGCTTGTGGCAAAACCCAGCTCAGCTTGGGTAGTTGGCATGAGCAGAAGTTTTAATGGAAGACAGAGAGATTTAGATGATAACAGAGTATGAAATGCTGGCACCAATGTGGTCTAACGGCTGCAGCTTTAGGGGGAAGTGTCCTTATTAGAAATTACTGTTTCCCTCCTCCTGGACTGCTGTTTAGACACTGCTGACTTTGGTATGTATCCTGTGTACGAGAGAGCTCTTGCTGGTGAGAACCATTCCAATTAATGGGACCAAGCCGTTTCATGCAAGAAAGGGCTGGAGAATGGCTCCCTACGTACGTTAAATTAGAGAGGACATGGAATAGCTGAGCAAACTCTCCCAAAGGCTGAAGCTGTAGCAAAAATTTGTTCTTCAGGAGCCTGACCCAAAGCCCGTGGAAGACAATTGTAAGTGGCTTCACTGACTTGAGTGACCTTTGGATCACACTCCAAGTTCTGTGCTAAAGCTGATTTATTTTTTAGTTTATTTACTTGTGGTTTTGTACTACTGTTCCTACCCAAAAGCAACTGTTAGACTTCTGAAAAAGAGAGCTTGAGCAATTAGAATGAGTGAAGCTTTGCTGTGAATAGATTGCCAATAGAAACGTGCTAATGGCACATGGGGATTGTGTATTAATAGGGACTAATTAATGGGCCTAATCTGATGCCACAAAGGGAACATCACAGCTCTTTGTGCTCGGACACAAGTTAAATGTTAATGAGTCCCCAGAGGTGTTTGAATTTCCAATTAGCATAACCACATGTATGGCTTAGCCATATGCATATACTTACAGCAAGATTCAAGGCTTGTGAATCTTGCTACCTTGACTTGTCTTTTGTGACAAGATACTGGTGCTCTGAAATGTCACCCCTAGTATTTTCCTTCTTGAGACGTGTAGAGGAGGAAGAGTCCCATCATACCTCTGAAAATATCTTGCTTATGATGAACTACCTGCATGCTGACAGAGACATCCTGAGAGTTTGTGTGCTCCATCCCAGCAGCAGAACTGTTCGACCGGTCTTGTGTGACCAGAGCTAGGGAGTGCCATGCCGAGTGCTCTGGGCCAGCTCCACACAAGTCAATCCCAGATCAGCTGTGCTGAGCAGCATGGCACAGATTTCCACGCCACAAATACAGCATTGTAGCCTAGGCTGGCATGCCTGGATAGCACTGTGTGGCATGGCATAGATTTACCCAGTCTGTGCGAGCAAAGGCATCCACCTCCATCTGGTGGGTCCCTGCAGGTGGTCAATATGTCCTCAAGTCAAAGAGCGCCGCTCTGTCTTAAACTCTGTTCAGGTATAGACCTCACTCAAAAGTGAGATATGAGACATTGCTGCTGTCTCAGGTCAGGCCTTTGCATGACACTCTTATTCATAAATAGTCCAGAAGGAACGCGGGATACTCCGCAAGAAATTGCTGTGGCTATTGGCACTTCTTCGGTCCTGCTGGCATTGGATCAATTCAGAACAGGCTGTTGGTGGCTCCCTGAAGGTCTCTCTGTTCAAGGACTGTGTCAACAAAGCCAGCTCTTTGCAGTGTTAGATGAGAGTGTCTGAAATGTCAGTTCTCCAAATCCTGTGACCCACTAGTTGCTGCATGGGTTTTATTTCAAAGCCTTTAATTCCCATCTTACATCTTCCCTTTGTTGTTTGTTTTGAAATGGATCCTCTCAAGCTGTCAGACTGGAAGGCTGCCCAAAAGGCTGTGACATACACAGAATTGATCTTTTAGCAGTTGGTCCACATAGCTGTGGCAATGTGTCCATGACAACTTTGGCTTTCCTGAAGCTGGGCATCGGGCAAGCGGATACGTGTCAGTGTAGTCAACTTGTTCTGATCTCTGAACTGGTCTTTTTGGAAAGAAACTGGAAAAGGGAGCTATTGTGATGCTGGTCATCTGCAACCACAAATGTTACGAAAGCAAAGCTGACAAAATGGGAGAGAATGCAGAGGAGAGCAATAAAATTAATAAAAGCTTTCGAAATTAAAACCAGTAGATTTGAGGTAAAGAGAGCTGGGGGTTTTCCCCTATTGTTAAGAAGCCAGAAGCAAGACACACATGTCTGTAACTATATCTGTATACAAAGGAAAACCATAAAAAATAGAAAGATTGGTTCAATATAATGCTAATTTTACAACTCTTCAATTGACTGTGTATCTCGGGGTTGTTAACAGAAAAACACACATTGCCTGTCCTTAAGCATGAAGCGAAGGGGTCCCTAGAGAGGGAGAGCTGAAGCTCCTGAATGATTCCTGTGCTGGATCAGTCTCTTGGAGAAACCTGTCCTCCTTAAGGGGCAGATGGCAACCAGTTTGCTGAGCACGGAGCTAAACATTGAAAG
>NW_010155895.1:0-5814 GCF_000699245.1 Pterocles gutturalis | reverse complement strand
CCTTCTCCTCAGGGCTGCTCTCAAGCCATGATTACCCAGATCTGGGTCCTGGACTCATCTGCAGAAAACTAATCACCTTAACAACCCTCTGCCAAGTGCAGCAGCATTGCTGAATGCCTCAAAGCTCACGTGGTGCTCTTGCAATGACAGAGACATCGCTGAGCAAAGCTGAAACAGGCCACGGTCTGGTGGAATGCACAGACCACCGCTGTTATTCGCAGTATGTCCATAGATGTTCACCTCAACAGCTACCCCAGCAGGGAGCCATCCCCGTGGGCTCCAGGAAAGGAAGTGATCTCAGGGATCATCTGCAAGGCTGAGCCTTCAGAATACAAAAATACCAACTTTTCTCAGTGGCCAAGTCGTGAAAAATCCTCTGGAATCATGAGGTCTGGGAAAGGAACCCAATAAGTTAATAACCCCATTCCACTGTAGTTCAGAGCCAGCCCTGGGGAGAAGCTCAGGACAGGACCTACTCCCCACTCTGCCAAGAACACAGGCTGCAGGAGACCGCACAGCCACCGCGGCCCGAGCCTCACCCCCACTTCTGGCAGAGGCAGCAATGATTACTAGTGCCACTTTCATGGAAAGGTACAAGAGCAAACAGGGAGTAAGAGCCTCAAAGAAAACATCTTTAAGATATACATGCATGTAATTTAAATACTAGTGAGATAAAGGAGCCATTTAACCAGATCTCATACACAGCTGAGAATGGTAAACAGAGAACACCAAAGAGCTCTCAGAAGAAGGGACCGTGTCCAGAAACAGCTGCCAAATGTACCTTAACGAAAGTAACTGGCCAGCTTGGATACTTTAAATCAAGCAAATACTCCAAAACAAAGGAAATGGAAGGCCAGAGAGAGCAGAACACCAGATCAAGAATCCATTCCACGCTGGTAAATAAATACACCTGGCTAAATGCTTTCTACTCTCTCGCTGCGGATGACCAAGCTCTCTGGAATGATGTCATCCAACATTAAAGCTTTGAGAGGCAGGACGCTGAAACGCTCCATCCTCCCCAGGTCTTCTGTCAGTGGATCTGGCAGGCAGCAAAGCCAGCTCGGAGCCTTCACTGACGGATCAGGGGGGCTTGGAGACAGAACTGGCTGTGCCAGAACAGCGTCGTCAGATCCCCACCACTCAGCCCCATCGCCGCGTTCAAAGCACCGGGGGGTGGCGGATCAGAGAAAACGCGTGCATCTGCCTTCTTCTGTCACAACATCAAACGAATCCTCTTCTGAACAAAAGAACAGGCACTTCTGGAGGAGGTGTCTCATTTCCTGAACACTGGCCCCCTGAAGACTGGATCAATAGTATCGTAGGAACATCCGAACAAGCTGCTGAGCTCTGTTAAACTCTGTTTAAAAAGCCTCTTGAATCTACAAGGAGAAAGCCTATGAACTGCAGATGAAACGCCGCTCCATGTTTGGTAAATACAGCTTGATAATTCAAGATTCAAGAAATGGAAACATTTCGCTGTGATATTCAGTCTCTTGTGGTCCTTGACCTTCACAGTCCAGCTGAGACACCTGGATACAAGTGGAAGCCGTTTGTTCCAGAAGAGGCAGAACAAAAACTTACGCTGCTACGACCTGTCTCCAGACACAGGATAATGATGAATGCCAGACCATCAAAAAAAGCATCAAAACTGCGCTGTTAACAAATGTGCTCCCCAGTGCAGTGTGCTCCAGAGCGTCCGAAGGGCAGTGACTGGGCTCAGTACACTCAAGAGGGGAGGAGAAACCATCGCCAAGCAATTCTGCAGACAGCCAACCTCCAGGCTGCTTCCTAGAAACCTCCTCCTTAAAAAGAATTCATGGCATCTTCTTATTTCTACAAGCCCTCGGTGCCAGGACAAGTACCAGTGTGTTTGGAAAAAGAATTTGAAGGCTGGACAAAAGTGAAGTTAGTCCAAAGAGTGGTTCAGGAGATGAAGGTACTACCGTTCTGCTCAGCAGTAACATCGCTGTTGGCATAAAAAATAAATCTTCTGTTGCAGGTTTGGGACATAGCTGGCACAGCCTGGCCACAAGCACCAAAGCAAAGTGCCTACAAAGAACCCAGCAATGAGGAATGCCTAAAACCTAGTGTTCTTAAAAAAAAAAACCAACACCACACAGCCCCCCCCCAAGCCAAAAACACCAAAAAACACTTTAGCCAGTATGGTCCTGCTTATTTGAGATGGCTGAGAGAAACTGAACATATGGGGAGCATATCCTGACCCACCTACACGTCTCAGAACACTGGGGAGGATGCTGAGGTGAACAAGGATCCAGCTCTGAGCCATCATGACACCCAGTCATTTGAATATGAATGGACACACAAACTATTCACCCACAGAAAAGACAGGTCCAATGGCAGATCCAACGCATTTCTGTACAGTAATAATCACAACGAAAAACTGCTGATATACCATCAACATGTTTCAAACATATTGATTATGTTATTCAAAATGCAGCATAAACAGAAAGCCTCATGCACACCCATGCCACACAATACAGAAACGTACCTCAACAAATCTCTTGTAAAAGAGGTAATTCAGAGTTCTCAGGTGCCGCTGATTGATGACATTAGGGCAGAGAGCTGAAAGAAGGAAAAAAGACAGTTAATTATACAACACAGCTGAACTTCCTTGAAGTTTTACTGTCTAGACACCACATTTTTCCTTCCCTGATTTCAAACCCCTATGTGGAAGGCAGATGCCATCACACTTGGAACAATGACGGACAGACACACACATTGTCAGCTTATCTAAACTACAAACTGTTATTTACACTTTCAACCATCATTAGCAATGCTAATCCTGGGTTCTGATATCTCTGGTTCCACCACCCTTGAATGATAAGATCCACTCACTGGTTCAATGTGCTTCCCAGTCAATGACTTCACACCTTTAATTAGGTAACATCCTCATCCAGGCACCACCTCCAGTCTCTAGAGGCTGCATTCTTTCTGATTTCATTGAAACCTGTGCTGTTAATTCATTGAAGCAGTTTTGAACAAGTTACTCAGGATGTCAACTTGTGGCTAAAGTTTATCCGATAAAATATACATCCCTGAAAGAGACTCCATATCCATACAAAGAGGGAGGGGACTATTGTTTTGCTGAGCTAGCAAGCAACAGTTGTTGTTATGATTTTTATTGCCGTCATCTTAATTAGATATGCCTCATTACAACTGCAAAAACCAAGATCTTCACATAGCACCTTGTTTTGAAATCCAGTGTAAAGAGATAACGCAGAAGATAAAATACATTAACTGGGATTAGCATACAAATCTGCCAGTTCTTGCTGGATGCTGGTATGCATGTACTGGGAAAGATCGGACCATAGCCTTCCTTGGCATTTCAGTGGCTAAAACCATCTCACCGGCAGTCGGACGGAGCAGTATCAGTAATCAGAAATGGTAACAGAAAACAGTAAAGTGAAAATTCTCTGCAGCCTCCCTTGAATCAGTGTACACTGGGAGAAACCAGTGTTACCAACCCAAGGGACCTCGGCGCTGAGCTCTCTCCGTGCCCCATGCACGAGGATTCAAAACTGAGAGAATGAAGCAAGACCTCCGAATATCAGACCCTGGAATGAGAGCAACATGCATTGATGTACCCCTGGTTACTGCAGCTTCTCAGAGTCTCCTGGAGCATCACTTCACAATGTGAACATTCCCATCGCAAATAGAAATGTTTAAAGCTGTTATTTTTAAGTTAATCTTCTACAGTGTGACAGCATATCCTTGCCCTCAAAGGATCTGAGGAAACTATTGCAGTTATCACACAGGATATTATCCCACTAAATATGGTGATCTTTCCTCTGGATATTATCTCAGTATCTGGAGAAAAGATCATCAGCTCACGGAAAGCAACACTCTTTAATGAAGGTAAGATCAACATAAAAATTAATCCTATCACCACCTAACTTCAAGATTTCAAAGCACTTCAGAAAGAAACACAGCATGATTGCTCTAGGTCACCAAAAAGATCCATTGAAAGTTTTTTCCTTTGAGCTTCTAGAGGCAATATCCAAAGCACTGGACGGGGCAGAACTGGGGGATGTTAAGTGCCCAGCTATCTTGCGGAAAGTAGGGCAGAGGAACCCAGACGGAGGGTGATGCAGGGGGTTCTGCAGAGCCTCTGCCAGACCTTTCCCTGCAGTTCACTGACCATCTGCACCTTGTATTTGCAGAAATCAAAGCGCTTCAGGGAAGAGAAACCTCC
The DNA here is from genome assembly GCF_000699245.1 of Pterocles gutturalis. Lineage (NCBI taxonomy): Eukaryota > Metazoa > Chordata > Aves > Pterocliformes > Pteroclidae > Pterocles > Pterocles gutturalis. Next base: position 1,601 of record NW_010155895.1, on the reverse strand, counting down.
TCAAGGTCATACACCTAGTTAAGAGTGAACGGGAGTCTGAACTCAGGTCTCCTGAGCCAAAACCAATGTTTTGTTGGTTGGAGCAAAAGACAATATCACAAGCTTTTCAGAAAAGGGACCACCCTTCCATCAGGGTTTGTGCAATGGGATTTTCAGACCAAAACTGGGTTGTGGAGCACCAGTGGATTCCAAATGGTATAATACTGTGAAAGCACCTCTTTGGGCACATGTTAACTGTTAACCTGGCAGTTCCACCACAACCACATTTCACATCTGGGACTGACTCAGAAGCAAAAATTCCAGTCTGCTCTCAGCTGTTAGCAGAGGGTTAATGGCTATTAGCAACAGAGAGGAAGTAAAACTGAAATCTATTTGTCACACAGGGTATGAAACCTGCAATACACACTTATAAGATCAGTAAGATGTGTCTACTGGGGACATGGTGCAATATATTTTTAGGTGTGGTGCATGGCTACCACTCTCAGGTGATACACAACACGTCCTGAGCTGGGACGTAGACCTGATCCTCTCTTTACACTGCACCAAGAGCCTGACTTCCACTCACAATGAGACTCCTTCATTCTGTCCTGGCAGAATAGGAGGTCCCAGACAGAGCATACTTTGTTTGGGGACAAAGTAAAGGACTCTTCTTAAATAAAATCAGGGTACCTGAAACACTAGAGGCTTTTACTCTGGTATTGCTAAGGATAGCTGGGGAATCTGATGAGAAGCAAGCTGTACATTAGTCTCTCTGTGTATTACAAGGTTAGTCCCTAAATGCGAATTAGTGGAGGGTAGGGTAAGACTCAAGAAAATATCTTTTTGTGGTAGTCTCAAAGACGCATTAGTGTCTCCCATAAAAAGCTCTGTGCCACTCCAGATCAAGGTAAGCAGTCCTCAGAAAGGAAGGTGAAACAGGAGAAGCCCCAGACTACGCCTAAACCCCCCAGCTACCTGCTAGCTTTGCTGCCTGGAGCACTAGCTGCCTGGAGGAAGAACAGAGCGCATAGCACAAGGATCTCCATCTACACCTAAAAGAAAAAAAATGCCCTGGTGTGGTCTTGAGACACGTGTCTGGATATAATGAATTCACGCTCAGAACTGCAAGGGCGCTGTCAGCTTTCCCAAAAAAAAAGGTTGGAGCTGCTGGGCAGCTTGTTTTGGTCTAGAGCAGACCGTATTCCAGTGCCTGTACTTCAGCAGACAGTTTTGTAGCTCAGAAGGCAAGGGCCCCAGAAAGGACCCTGGCACCTTCAGTGCCCTCCTCCTGCACCTTGACTCTGCAGCAACTGCACCGTCAGGGACAGACGGCTCCTGCCTTCTGACGGCTAAGCCTGGAGATTCTTCTCAGCCACAGTGCTATGTAGGGACGCACTGGTATTTAACACAAGAGCTAAAAAACTCTGAAGGAAAATCACTGTGCAACTAGGGGGGGCAACTCTTACAAAGCAAACGGAAAGGAAAGGAATAACCTCCTGCTCTGTTCTAGCAAGGAAGAGGGAAAAACACCTGACATCTCCTCCTTCCAACGGCACTCCCGCCGAGCGGTATCACTCCCTCCCCTCTCTCTAGCCCAGCACCCCTTGCAGCCCCCGACCCCC
>NW_010155894.1:0-6016 GCF_000699245.1 Pterocles gutturalis | reverse complement strand
CCAGCCAAGGGCAAACCCATCACAAGTGGTCTCTGTCTAAGCTCTTATAAAGCTCCTAGGGTTTATTTTGTTTTAAAGAAGTTCATGTCTCTCAGTGTCCACACAGTATCTTTCCTTAACCTATTAGGAACAAACTCAAGATTGTTGTTACTTGAATATACATACGTATATAAGAAACCCTAAATCCACAAGTTATAAAAGGTAGGTATATATATAGAAGGCTTTATTTATCCCATCTTCTTGGTGGACACATAGCACACACCAATAACCGAACTCCTAAAATCTTGTCCCAGCATAAAACTTTGAGGACAGGCTCTTCTGTCATAATTTTTAACAGGACACCTTTTTTTAGATTCCTCAGTGCTCAGAATGTTTCAGTTGCTTTTCCACCTGCAGCTGAGAGGACAAATCTGTGCCATGAAGGAAAAAAAGGAGGCAAGATCTCAGTTACTGGAAGGTTCTGCCCATTTTTTTTTTCCCTTGCAGAGAGCTTCTGGACCAAAAAGCTGCCCTTAGACTCCTGCACAGGCTGCATAGTTCTGCTAACTCTGCAAGTTGAAAAAAATCAGTGAAGGTGATCTGGATTTAAACTGAAGAATATAATCTGTAACAAAATATTTGTATTCTTGATAAGGACTTAGAATATTAAAAAAATAGGCTAAAGCTAAACATGCAGTATTATGTTCCTTTGCTAACTTTTTTGTGCTGTAAAAATTAGAACTAAAAGATGAGTCCTGACATCCTTCAGGGGAACAGGCTCCAGTTGTCCAATTTTCTAATAAGAAATCTGGGCATTTTTATGCCAGTAAGTATAAACATATCCCAGGAGGCTTGCGCTACATTACTCAGATCTAAGGGGAGAGCAGTGCATAGACTTCAGCAACATCTTCCATTGCAAGCAAGCAGCAGCTCAAGTCTTCCTGTGATGATGTTCAGATCAGCAGATGCCCAGGCTGGATGTGGCCACATTTCAGACCTGAGATAGAAGGTCTATGCGATTTCCCACAGCTCTTCTGGACAAAGCACCCTGGAGTCTTGGAGGCCTCTGCGTCAGGAGTCATGTTATAGGGCTTTTTCATCATCAGAACAGTGTTGCAGTAAAGAACATCTCTGGAATAAAACTTTAGCCTCCTTGATATAAGCCTTCCATCTCAGGTAGCTGTGCCCTTGTTTTTCCATCTTCATTCTGCCTTCAGCCCTGCTTTAACCAGGGTATGTGGTTTAATCACAGGATGAGATTGCCAGGCAGCTGTTGAAAAGGCAGACACCATCAGAGGCTGTTCCTGGCACACTTGAAGGCAACAGGGAGACCTTATGGGATATACAGTTGCGGTCAGCTGTGTTCACATTTGAATCAGTCTTTGAAAGGGAGCAACAACATCCAGTAGGGACACAGATATTCTATTTTATAGAAGAGAATGTGAAGTACTTCAGACAGAGCTACTTGAAACCAAAGGCTGGTACTGGCAAAAGAACAAATGGCTATGAGTTACTTTTCTTTGTGAATTAAATTTCTAATGATGAGAGCAGTGAAGCTCTTGTACAAGGACCTAACCAGTATAACATATACAGGCAACCTGACCAGCAGTAAAATGGAGATTCTCACAGGGAGGAAAAGAATTTATGTTCTGCCATGCAGTGTCCCAAAAGCTCCACTGCAGTTGCTTCTACAAGTTTTCCAAAGTTCATCTGTCGGTCTTCTCTGCTGTCAAATTACCTCATTGACCACCTCCTTCCAGCCATTATCCAGCAAGCCCCTCTTTACACCCCACCCCCTGCTCCTCAATCTAACCCTGCTGACTTCAGCTCAGCTGCATTGATGATCTGGCATCTGCTTTCAGTGCTTTTTCTCTTCTAAGGAGACCTGTTCAATCTCCCCAAGCTTTGGCATTTGCTGATGACAAGAGTAGCACCAGTTCAGTTTTTTGACAACACCCTCTGTTGCCAAGTCATCTTTCTCTATCCATGGTATGCTGTAGTGTTTGAGGAAGTCCCATAAATAGGCTGACCTACTCCATTATAAAAAACATCTTTCTGAGCTAATGTCTGCAATTTATTCAACTTAACTGAATCCTAGATGCTGAATCCTTTTTGCAGTTCTGGTTCATTTCCCTCCCTAGACACAAAACTGGCAAAATGATCTTTGCCTTTACCCTCTTTTACCACCCTTTCCCATTTCTTGCCTATGACACTTTCTTTTCCCCTGAAACAAATATTTCTCGTCTGCTCTCTTCCCTCTCTCTCTATTTGTTCCAGTTTTCAGGATGCTTCTTATCTATTTGCTTTGCTTTCTGTTTAATCTTTCATTCTCTTCCCCCACCCCATCACACTGTGATTTAGTAACTCAGTTCTAGTTCCCCCCCATTGTCTCTCCTGTGACTCTGCTCATCTCTCACAACTACCATTGTATCACTTCATTCCTTTTTATGAAATACACACTTTATAATCCCTCCCCTCAATTCCAGGGTGGGATCTCTGAAGTCTGTCTTCCACCTCTTGCACTCCACTGACATCACCTTTGGCAAGGACTTCCATCAAACCTAAAGCTACAAGGACATTTTCTTATTCCACCATTTACTAGCACTCTCAATACCACCTGTATTCTTTGATTTTTTTTTTAACATTGGCTTCCACATCTGTAAGATTAATAAGTAACAGCTGATAGAACATTGTCTTGGTAAAATGAATTCAAATCCACTTGGATTTCCTTAACTACCAGGGACTCTTGCTCCTTTGCCAATTGCACAACTAAACCCATTGCAGTTGTGTGTGCTCTTCTGAAGCACACCTCCACCCTACCCAGGGACAGAATGTTGGTCTAAATGAAAAAAGAAATTAGGACTGATCTTTGTTTATATTCTTATCTCTCAGAGAGCCAAGGGATTCATTCATAATATTTTTCTCTATTTATGAATTCTCCAAGCAGTATGAACAATCCTCTTATCTGCAGTTCATTAAAAGTATTCTCAAATTGCTTCACTAAATAATTTCGGTCTTGTACATACTTCCAGCCTTCTCTATTAAAATCAAGTATATGTGTTGCAATATAAGCTGCAACCTTCTAAATTAACTTGTAGAAATAGCACAACTTTTAAAGCATACTGCATAGTTAATTGTAATACGCACTATCAGTGATTTAAGTTGTATTAAGCATTCAAGAAGGATCCCAAAGCAATGCCTTTTAAATTATATAACCAACAAAATGCAAGCCATTAAATGCAGATTCTTAATTCAACTATGCAGTTATTAATTTTTCTACAAATATGCAAGGATTTAAAATGAATGCTAAGATTTTCATTAACATATACACAAGATTAAGTTTGGTTTTGAATAAACTATATAAAAATACTTACTGGCTGTTCAAATCCACTACTTGGGCCCAGCAGAGTCTTTTTTTTTCAGTTTTTGTACTGTAGAACTGCAGATGTCAAGTAATTTAAAAAGATTACATGTTTTGCAGTGTAAGAGAAAAGAATACAATGTGCTGTCAGAGTGCTTAGCACAGTGGGGTTTCCATCTCTTGTGGTCTGTGAGCGCTGCCCTAGGAAACATGATTAACAAACTGTAATTCAACTGTAGAACATACATTGCTAAACAATGTTTAGCATGTCAGGAAGTGAAATAAGAGGAAGATCTCATTTACCATCACCAGTATATGGCCATACCTTATTTGCTTGAACTAAAAGAGAAGTAGGAGTATCAGATTTAAATTAATTTCTATTTGTGACAACTTGAAAATTGACTCGGGAGCAACCTCTCTACAATTTGGATGGAAACAGTTCTGAAACCCAATTTTCTTCACTCATAGGATTATGAGCATCTCTTCCCATTCTGGAAGAACATTAAAAAAAATCAACAGTCCCAAAAGTTCTTATCAAGCCTTAGATTAAATTACCACAATTTTTCTTAGAATAATTTAGATTGGAAAGGACTTCCTAGGGTCATCTAATCCCACTCTGCTCGAAGTAAGGCTGGCTTCAAAGCCAGGTAAGACTGCTCAGGGCCTTATCCAGCCACACTCTGAAGAGCTTCAAAGCATCTTGACACTTGTTCCAGTGTCAGACCACTGCCATTGTGAAAGTTTTCTACTATAACTCATTATTTTCCTTGCAGTAATTTGCAACCGCTGACTACTGTGCACTTCAGAGAAGTGCCTGTCTTCCATCTTCTCTAGCAAGATTCCTTCACAGAGCTGAAGATCCCATCAAATGCCTTCTCTTCTCCAGGTTAAACAGTCCCAGTGCCCTCAGTCTCCTGATACACTACATCCTCCAGCCCCTTCACCACCCTGGGAGCCCTCCACTGGACGGGTTCCAGTTTGTTCATCTCTTGTACTATGGGGGGGCAAAACCAGGCAAGTGCTGGAGAGAAGGGAATAGTCCCTTCCCTCAACCCCACAGCTGCATCCTGGCTAACACAGTCCCCTGCATCATTAAGGTTGGCTGCAGCAAAAGCATGCAGCACCATATCCTCCTCCAGATCCATCCACACAGGCACCTGCCCTGTTGTACTTAGAGAGTTATTCCCTCCCAGTCAGGGGAAGGACTTCCCACTTGCTGTTGCTGGAGTTTTGAGGTTTCCACCAACCCAGTTCTCTAGCCTGACGTCCCCTTGGGTGGCAGCCCTCTGCAAGTGTCATGAGGATGCATTCTGCCCTGCTATTCATTAGTCATTTGGAACATTTTTGTATTTAGCATGATTATACTGCATTATAACTTTGTACAGAAGTCAGGACAAAGCCATTTTTCCATACCTAAAACTCCTGGTTTTGTTATTAATCATCTTGACAAAGCTATTAAAAATGTTTTTAATATTACTGAAAATGAGCATTCTCTGACTAAATTATTCTGACAGGAAAACATCAGCTCTTCTTTGGATTGAGTTAACACTTATTACATGCATAGGGAATATGCCATGGTCGGGTCAAGCAGTAACCCAAGCCCTATATTTAATATGGCTTTTTGTAGGATCTGTGATTTTGAGACAAGCAGGAAGCAGATACACATGAGAAGGGCAACTGCGAAAACTGAAGAAATTTGCAAAGTACCTCTTGCTTAAGAATCTAGTGCTCACTTTCCCCTGCATGAATTTCAGATTCTTCCTCTCCACTCCATCAGTAGGACTAGGGAAGGTGTTACAGATCCCTTAGAATTGCTGAAATAGGACAGAGCAAAACAAGCTTTAAGGTATCATCCTAAAGAGGACAAGCCCCCTCTACTAGACACACAAGAATACATTCCATAGTTCTTAAGATCTTGAAAGTGAGCTTCTTTCATAACTTTATTCTACCATGCCAATGAAGTCAAGAGACAAGCTTGATTTTTATAGGCTTGTCCAGTTTAAGCAAACATCTTCCATTTTCCATGGCAACTGCAACTGATTGAAAGATTCCTGATTTTCTGTTTTGAAAACTTTCAGTTATACAAATATGACCTAGGTGAAATAAGCTTTCCCTCATGGCAAACTCAGAGCGATTTAAGATATGCTCATCTCAGAAATACCAATGTTTCCCATAAACAAGCTACAGCTAGACACGTGCTGAAGTAGCTAAGCTAGGGTCTGTGCTGCTTCTCACGCAGTGGAAGGAATCGTGTTAAATGTAAATTGATTTCCCTATTTAGCTTGATGGTTACAGACAGTAGCTGGTATTCTTGATTTTTTCCAAGCTTTCATACTATCTGAATGGGGTGCTACCTGCTCCACACCCACAGTTTTCTAAAGGCCTTCATACATTACACGAAGGCAGAGAAGTGGCTCCAGAAGAACATCCGTTTATAGCAGTCTTGCAGAGAACAGAGAATTTTGATGAGAAGGGTGGGATATGCATCAGCACTTCACTGTAGCAGGGGTCTGTCACAAGCTTCATATGTGGATCCAAATATCCCAAAAGACAGGAGCACATGGTCCTCCTTTTGAGGCACTGGGGCTGCACTCCAATGGTAAGAGCTGTCATTCACGTAGCAATCAATAAAATGCCTGATGTGTTTAATAGTGTGGTGGGTTAGCCCTTGGCTCG
>NW_010155893.1:0-5550 GCF_000699245.1 Pterocles gutturalis | reverse complement strand
TGCCTGATGCAGGGCTCGTTGCAGCTGTTCACCAGCGGAGTTGGGCTGCAGGAGGCAGGACACCGTTCGTAGCAGGACATGTCTGTGGGATGGAGGTAAGGCTGAAATACAGGACCAGAAGTGAATGCAATGTAGGAGTTGCACTTACATTTACTCAGGTCAGGTATCAGGGCAACAAGAGCTTTCCAGGGATCCTTTTAGAAGTTGAGAGGGGTGAAAATTGAGATGGAAACCAAATTCTTAAATGTGCTACAAGAAAGTGGAGGCTGAAATAATCCTCTCTCAGTTGTTGGCGATCCAGTGAATAGCTGGCAGCAGAACAAAAGGACACATACCTGTACCATTACTTTAATTTTAGTATTTTAATTGGTTGTTTGTCTGGAAAAACACTACTTAGATTGAGCTCCAAGTATTCAGAGCATTGTAGAAGTAGTAATTATGAGTAATCCCTAGCCACAAATGTACTTAAGGATAGAGTTCTGCAGACAGCTGGAAAATGAAATTAAGAATTATTTTCCAGGTTCCTACTTCGCCTACAAAAAGGTACAAGTTTGAATATAGTGAAGCATACTTGAAGCTCAGGTCTTTGGAAATCTTTCTCAGACAACTTGTCCATAGACTTGCCATCCATGAGAAAGCCAGCAGTTCCCTGCAGACTCCCTGTGTCTGGTTCCAACACACCAATAAACACAAAGTTCGCTGTTTCCCATGCCCATCTCCGTCTGTTGGGTGTTCAGCTCACATCAGTTTTTGCCTTGTCCTCACAGAGCCTGAAATAATTTTTCTAAACTTGCAGGAGCTGTCACCCTGTAGCATGATTTCAAAACACCAAGCAGAATTTTTTGATGATGGTTATCATATTGAAGCCCATGTTGATTACTACAGCAGAAGAAGGTTGAGGGTATGTAATCAGAGCCAATATCCTTGCTGAACTCAGTATGACTATTCCTTCTAATCTCAGTATGCAGCTTCATTTTGTCTTCATTTAGAAAGTGCTATTTAGAGCTCAAAACTTGTGGTTCGACATAATTGATTTTTGAACCCCACAAACCTCTGCTTTAAACCTTCCTAGTTTCCTTGCTCTCCAGCTGTTTCTTCTAGTAGCTGGTTCATTTTACCCTCTTGTCTCCCACTGTGCCCAGTAATAGATTCGTCATAACAGAAATGGGAACAGTGAAGAAGCCTCCCATAGAATAAACAGCAAAGAAAAAGATTTTTCTGGATGCCATTTCTGAAGATAAATACATCCACATCCCTTATGAACACCCTCAACCCAACTGAATAAGGCCCTTAAAGATACAAAATGCACGTTGCTACTTGAAAGATGACTGAGAATGGTTTGATTTGGAAGGGACCTTTAAAAATCACCTAGCTCCAACCCCCTTGCACAGGTATTCTACCCATTCAGTTTCTTAATCATTATTATTATTAACAGTCACTGAGCATGTCTGAAAGCCCACATTTGAAAACATTTAGAACACCATTTCAAGGATCTATATAGCCACATCAGGACTTCAGAAATACCTGTAATTCTAACAGCAAAAAACAACTTTTAAAAGAGAAAAAGTCTTCCCCCCAACCAATTCAGCAACTAGCAGAATACTGTGGAGAAAAAAAGAGCAGCAATCAAATTATTATGAAGGCAAGAATGCAGCAAATAGAAGAAGAGAAGTAGATTCGAACTAACCTTGTCCAGAAAAGAGGAAAAAGGTAAGAGAAGTGGTAGGAAGGACCTTGAGTTGAGTTAGCTTTTATACTGCATCTTGGATGGCCTGAGGACCACAGACATCCTTTGTGCATAAAATTATTTACCAGCGAGTACGTCCTGAATGTAAAATGCTTCCAACTGATTAAATGGCTTTTCCTTACTCTTATTACTTTGTTTTAATTTCCTTATCTTCTGACATATATATTCTGTCATATATATTTCTCTCATCTTCTGGTATTATGGACCAAATTTATTCCAGTGCCACCTTTCAGTCACAACAAAATTTATTTTCACTTTAGTCATAAAGAAAAATATCAAGAAGGATTTATGCAACACATAATTCCTCTTTCAAAGGTGTTCTTTTATTAAGAATATGAGTGTAAAATCCTTAATAAATTCTGGTCTCCACCAATGTTTACAAAGCTCTGACTCCAGCCAAGCATAAGAACAGTCTAGACTGAACTTCTGTGTTTTGTGAAGGCACAAGCACATGCACCACTGGATCCAATGAGAAAGAAATCAGAGCCTTGTGTAAAATTCAGAGAAAAATACTATTCTATTGTACACTTCCCTAACACAGTTTGAGACACAGCTGCTGGCACACACAGACATTTAAACCTGATTTATCAATTCTTCTATGAAGGGAACCTCTAACTTACTCCTGTACCGCTTCAGACAAAAAATATGAATAGCACTTCACAAGCCATCTTGAGGACACATATGAATGTGAAACTATTTTGAGACACTATCCTTGCACAAGCTTAACTGTGGGGGCATTGGTGGAAAAAAACACACGGACCTGTTTGCTGTTGTATTTTTTCCCCTGTTACAGACAGCAGTCTTGGGTTCCCAAAGTCCTTCATTTTCATTAACAATGTGTGTATTCACAGAATGAAGTTATCAAACTGTTCGTGATATATGAGGTTTTAACACCCTCAACATCTGCCCAATGGGAAACAGAAATTTGAAACCTCTGAACCAAGCTCATTCTTAGCCAAGTGTAAGCCCACACATAGGTTTATACCTTCACAAAGTGAACCCATTTGTATTTTAACAACCTCTATGAAAACCAGTCAAAAAAGACTCCTGAGCTGTCTCCTGACCATGGGTCAACCACAGACTGCTCTAATTGGCTCGAAGAACTCATCCAAGAGGCTTGAAGCTCTCCTTGGAGATCTCAGAGATTTTTTTCAAAGATAGTGAACAAAGGTAACTGACAATTGTTTTTAAGTGGGTCAGGCAGGGAATTGCACACAAAAAAGCTTTAGTAAATCTCTTTAATATAATCTTAGATCGTGCTCCCAAGACACTCACAAGCTAACAAATTGCAAAGGAGCTGAAAAAAGTCTTTACTAGACTGGGCTTGGAATAATTTCATGTTGACACTAATAGCATCAGTAGGAAACTACCAGAAATTAAAAGTACTCATAAATTGTGAAGATGAAAGAGTTTTTAGGGGTAGACTGGAAAACAAAGAAAACAATTTTATTATCAAGAAAAGGTTCCACCTGCAAAAATGTATGTGGGAACTAATTCATTCAAAAAAGGAAGCTTCAATAGTCTCATAGATTTGTAAACATCCATATGCATAATTATTGTACACATTTCTCCAGTCTTAACATACAAAGGGGACATGGCTTTCAAACTGATGTTCACCTTCTTCAGGAACTCTCTAATGATACATTCAGTAAAGGCTTCAGCATCCTGCACAAACACTCCATGATGCCGTGTTGTCTGAAGATGGTTAGTTCCAGGACACTGCTTTCTTTTTTATTTTAAATCAGCAAGCACAGACTTAGAGGCTGAGAGTAGTCCTCCAAGCTTTTTTATTCACAACAAGCACCACAAATGTGCCTTTCAGGACATGTTGTTGTTGGACACAGGCCCCTTAACCAGACATTTCATTCTCCTGAAATTAATTTCTGCACACTTTACGCTATGTGTCCATTTGCAGCATGGAAAGATGCCTTCCTGCCACCAAGAATGAAGCCATTCTTTGATGTACATCAGAGTGCAATCAGCGATTCCTCACAGATCTGAGTGAATAACTAATTACTTCAACCATACTAGTTCTGTCAACAAGGCACCACATGCATTCCACTCCCTTCAATTATTTTTTTTTTTGAAAACATGTTCGTGGAAACCAATTTTTAAATAGCCTCCACTCAGTCTGTACCTATTGATTTACGATCTTTCGTACTTTGTTTCTGCTGCCTCAACCTATGGCCAAGAAGGGGACATATCCCATCTTGTCTCTGAATTTTTTTCCCCCTATGTTGTTAACTTCGCAAGTAAGTAACTCTTAAGGAAACTTGGAACACAAGCATAAAGCATTTGAAAAAAACAAACCTGTCTCTTTTCCCCTGCTGTGTGGACATTTGGGCTGGTTCCAGCATTGAACCTGAGTGCTAGGTGTCTTCCCTCTGGTTCCTCCACTATTTCTATTTCAGCACCAGGATACTTTAAGTTTCAAAAATATTTAAGTGGGCTGTAAAGGAGAAAAACCTGCGCAAGGTATAGAGTCATCAGAAATTACATCATTCTTGTTCTTATTGCTTTACTGTTCTATTTCCTGCCAGACCCCACATAGCTCCAGTGGGAGAGTAAAAGAGTTGAAACAGTAAAAAACTTGGATAAATTACCCTTGTCTCTAGATACTTAAGCTTTTGGAATTCTTTATGATTCTTTGATGTCTCTTAGTTGCACACAATGTGCTGAGTTTTAATACCTTTGAGAAAATTCCTAGATGGTGAGGAACAGGATTAAAACCAAATTGTTCTTAAGGGAAATACCTATGGCCATTTGTCTAGTTCTTCACTCATGTAATTTTTCTATTATAATAAGAGTTCTTGTGTGGATTAGCTAAGGAATAAGATTTATTTTGTTTAAGGCTTGAGAGAGAGGACATAAAAACCCATCATAAAATTTTATTAATGATACAATCATATAAAGAGTCTTATTACCCTGATGAGGTTTGAACACTCACTTCACCTTTGAAGCCTTGAGTCAAGATCCCTCAAAGCATGTCATGGTTAAACTTTCGCAGCCTGGTAGTATTCAATCAACACAAAAATAGAGACCTGAATACTGCTTCTGAAAATCTTACTATGAAACTGAGAATTTAAGTGCAAAGAAGTCAAATAAGCGATAAGATCACAAAGCTACCAATCTGAAATATTATAATTGTACTTTCAGACATAGATGTGGAAAAAATTTTAGAAAAAACCTAGCAAGAGAAATATATATATAAACCTGTTCAGTGCTCCAAAAGAGCATAAAAACCAACAGAATTATTTTTATCAGGTTGATTGTGATGACTACTCAATTTAAATTTTCCACTGAGAAGGTACTCTGCATAGATTTTCCATATACTGACACGTTCCTCCCCAAGGGGGTGAAAAAAAGGAAAAGAAAACCACAAGGAAACTCAAATTCAGATGCAACATAGATTTAATGATAAAAAGTCAAGTGACATTCTGTAAAACAAAAGGAATATATATATTTATAAAAGGGAAAAAAAGCTATTTAAACCAATCGAACCGAAAGACAGCAAGCAAGACTCCGCTTTTCCTTAATTCCAGAATAAAACCTCCCCACTGCTCATTCAAAAGTACAACATTATACCAAGTGAATGTAGAATTCAAAATCACAGAGGGAATGAAAGTTAACAAAAGCAGAAATTTTAAGAATACAATACGTGTTGGCTATGTGTCCAGACAGCATCTTACTTCCCTCCCCTCCCTACTTTGTTGGGAGGGGGTGGGAGGCAGGAGGGTGCTCAAATAATCTGGAAACCCTGGCCAGTAGCTCCGACCTCAGTCCAGCACCTGGCTTTGGGCTTC
>NW_010155892.1:0-5795 GCF_000699245.1 Pterocles gutturalis | reverse complement strand
AGATGATCATTGTAGGTCCCTTGCAACTGGAACTATTCTGTTCTATTCTATTCTATTCCGTTCTATTCTATTCATGTCCCTCAAAGAGGGTGGTTCTGCTCAGAGGTTGAGTCTCATTCATTCAAAAACCAATACTCCCACAGATCTGTTATCAAGCCTTGATACATAAATGGTTTAATACTGATGATCGAAACTGAGAGAAATACAGAATGAATGACTTTTTCAGTTTTGGAGATACTGGCTGGGACACACAGACATAAAAGTACCAGTAGAAGTACGTGTTTAGTAGTTGATCTCTCGTTTTTTTGGAATGGGGACTTTGGCCCTTAAACTTCCCCTGTTCAAACTTTTAAACCTTGTTATGCCAGAACAAAATAAAATGTGGATGAGCAATAAGACTACTAATATGGTTTCACACAACATTCTGTATAGTCTAAGAGCAGCTGAGGTACTCCTGGCAAGTTGAAGTGTTCTTTCGTATTGAAACCTGGCACCCAGTCTGGGACTAGTAAAATAGCATAAAACATAAGTTAATTTGGCTTGCTCTTTAGTTCTGTTTAAGTTTTGCAGTTGAGGTACAGAACAGGTGTATCCACCTTCCCCTCAAACCTAAGATGTGTGAAAGATCTTAGGGAAAAGAACAATGTGCATTACATCAGCTTCAATGAGAGGGGTGTAGCATTTCCACACTTGGGGTGCTACTTCATAGGATAGTGCCTGGTGAATCATAATTCCATTATACATAATTTTCCAAGAGAAGCCTGCAGTTCTTGAGGAAACCTTCCTACAGAGAAGAAATATATGAGATATCTTAGCAACATAATTTTAAGTGGCCCAAACTTTTATGTGTTTTATTACTTACAATCACTTTGGTGTGGGGTGTGATTTCCTGTTTTAAATCCTTATGTGAATGTGCACTTATAGTGCAGTAAAGATGCTTCAGACTATAGAATTGCTCAGGAATAATTATAAATCTTTTTTCATGGCTGTAACTTAATCTGCTTTAAGTCACTGGTACTGTTTTAGCCTACCAGACTAGGTAACACATAAGTATTAATTATGTAGTAAATATGGCACCTCTTTCAAAACTGGAGGGTAAGTGATAATGGCTCTTACAAGAAGAATTGCTTTTTTGTAAAGCCAGAACCAATCCATAAGGAGGTATTTAGACTGATATAACTTAGAAAACCTCAGCATATATCCCTTTTTCTCATTCTGGAGCAAAGGGTGAATGGGAGGGGAAGCCTTCTCTTTACTTACAAAATAAATGCATTGCTATGAACTTAAAAAAATGTAAGACTTTCAGTCTTAAAGAGGTCAAGCAAACAATTTATGTTAAGTCTTTATACCAGCATCAGCAGTTCAAGATGAGCAGTCAGTCTCTTCAAAGAGGTAATCAACTCAGAAGATGGATGATATTGTCTGTAGAATGATTTTGGAAAAAGGTGTGACTCATTAAGAAAAAAAAGTTGTAACAGCTCATTAGAAAGAAAGAAAAATAATTTCACTTGGACAACAAATTATTACATCAGCATGTCATTCAGCTACAACGCTAAATTGAAAATGATGAAGCCAGTTGCCAAGGTTTTGCAGGGAGGGAGTTAAGTTTAAACATATGCGAAAAAACAGACCTTGTCACAAACTATCTTGTGATCTTGCAGCCTGGCACCAGCTCCTGCTGTGCACAGCAGGTATTTCCTTTCAAAACTAGAGCACATACTCACAAGGCACTAAAGAGGATCAGAATTTGTCCTGATTCCTCCTTGAGGAACACGTATTACCTCTGGCTTTGTCAAGAGGACATAGATCCATCCTGAAGTAGGGTTGAAAAAAGCCAACAAAACCAACAAAAAGGCAGGCACAGATTCAGTATTAAAAACGCTATTCCTGACTTTTGCTAGCAAAAATACTCACCCCAAAAACCCAAGTGAGCACACCAAAAACAATCCAAACACCATAAAGTTGTTTTCCTCTCTTTCTGTCTTTCTCTCTTTCTCCCTGTGTTAAAAGTTCTGCTAGTCCAGTAATTTTCTTAGAAATGTGGAAAACAGAAAAATCTACTGTAGTTATAATCACACCAGCAAAATACTCCCTTTTTTCCCCTTGAAGGTCAGTAAAATCCATACTTGTATTTTCAGCTAACTCAGTAGAGAGGTAAAGCAATACAGAATCCATGGTTTGGTCAGTTGTAGTGGAAAAGTTGACAGACACTGCTGAAGGTAATTTTGTACAGGCAGCAAAATACAAAGGTCAGAATGAGAGGTTTTTGAAAGAGTTTCTTCCACTAAACCTGTACTACCAAAGTCCCTTTAAGATCAACATTGTGCTGTTGGATGTTGTTGCAGTTGCTTATTCATGTTTTCAGTGGTGGACATGGGTTTTTTTTTCTTGCTGCTTCTATGCATTTGTTGATATTATCTGCCCCTGTTATAGTTTTCTGAGAAGCACAAAGAGGTGAGCTTTGGCCCAGACTTTGACTGTACGCCATTTTTTGTCCTGTTCTGGTTTGGGACTCACAGAGGTTAGATTTGGTGTGAGGTATTAGTCGGGGTTCCTCCAAGTTTTTTTTCTAGTTTATCACAACATAATGAAGATTCTTGTGAGATGTATCATAGACAGAACCTCCTGCTACAGCTATGACTCTTGGAAGGAATTGCTGAAGGAACGCTTGCCATCATCCTCTCCCTGGAAGCCCCTTTGTTTCAGTTTAAATCAGGGATGCTGTTAATAATTGGGTTATTTCAAGCAAGGCTTTCACATCCTTCAGTATTCAGTGCAAGGCTGCCTGGATAATAGTGCTGCTGTTTTCCACCTGCCACCATTCAATATCTGGAAGCTGAGCCTGAACCTACAGTAGTATTTAAGTGTGTTTGTGTCAGTACATCTGCTCCCTTTTCAGGGGTGTTCAACACATAAAAGGTCTATTTAGGAACAACAGGGGATGCAAAGCACATTTTTATTTTGCATTTTTATTTTATGTTTTTTAGCCAACTGTATACTTTGACACAATTTTTGGAGTCACCCAAAGGCATTCCCATGTCTTACTTTTCCTCCTGAACTGAAGGGGGACCAATGCCTAATCACCAAAGAGAATCTGGACCTAATTATCCATGTGATGTGTAGACAGGTTGTTGAACTTTTCAGATCACCCACTGAAAAGATTAGGTCTGACATTAATTAATTAGCAGTGGTCATTTCTATTTAATATACATCTGCATGAATACTTGTTTTTCTGTTAGAAACACTTGAACAGCAAGTGAGAAACCCCTCTTTGTTGGTTGCATGCGAGGTGAAATAACTGAACAGCTCAAAAAAGGTCCACAAAGCATGGCTTTAAAGCCCTGTATCCAGTCTGTCCCACCAGGTAAAGGTCCATAGACCTAACATTTTGATACAGGCCCCATTTTTAATTTAAAGCTTCACTTAACTGCTTTAAATGAAGACTGATTGCCTAGATGGATTTTCAGTGCTCCACAGCAGCAGTCTATTAACCTATTTAGAAGGTGTCTACAGCAGTAATGAGATTAGAAACCAGAAAGGAACCTGGGAGAGAAAGAGAAGTCAAGAAACTCAAAAGCAGGTCAAAATTTTTTAATTTTTTTTTTTTTTGAAAGCATGAGAAATAAAGGTCATATTGTCCCACAATATGGGCCACAGCTGGCCAGCTGATATGAGGTAATCCTGTAAAGACAGTCAGGTACTAGCTAGGTTCTGAATGAGGCTAATGCTTAGATAATACAAAATGATGAGAAGATGTTTTGCATTTCTCCCCAGTGACACCTCCTCACAGACTAACTGTAGCTCTTGGGAGCACTGTGTTTGCAACAAAACTAGTTTTTCTGGATTACAGAGACTTGAAAGCTGTACTTTCCAAACTTTTACTGATGACATTAAGTGTAAGCCTGCTTCAGCAATTAAATTTCCATAACGATCCTAATTTGGCAGCCACTGCTCTAGGGCAGAGGCACTGTTATGGGCCACAGAAAATCTAGTGCTGCTTTCTCCAAAGTACCTTTTGCTCCAGAACTTTGTCTCTGGATCTCAGTTTTACAGCTTTAAAACAATGATGACTTTTGATTTATCCCTCATTTTTCTGATTTGCCTGATATAAGTTGTCATCTTCCCAATAGTAGGATCTATTTTTCACTCTCTTTATATTGGATTGATCTTTGTGAGATCTTCATGTTTCATTTAGGTCAAGGAGATGTCATTGTAAAGCATATATGTGAAATCTGTAGTTGCTAATTTACCAGGAATCCCTTCGATTAGCAATTTAGGACATTATTTGAAGCTGAAGGTCAGAGCTTTTCCATAATAGGTCTTTGTAGCTATATTTTGCCATTGCTTTGATTGAAACAAAGGCTGACCATCTTACAGCCCCTGCACAGGAGGGAATTTGTTTTTCATGGAAAATCACACCCTATTAGCAGTTGTGAGGGCACAAGCTATTGCCCATTACAGCCATTCTTAGAAAAGACTGCCTGTGTACACACATGGAAGAGTCTGATTCAGTGGTCTATGCAAATCAGGAAATGGCCACACTGAGATAAAAATCAGCCATGCTTAAAAGTCTGCAGCTCAACAGAAAGTCCAGCAAGTGTTATGCTGTAAAAATGCTTTTATATAGAACGTATTCTTAAAACACAAAATGTCAACTGTAGACAAATGGAAGTTTGAAAACTGTAAACAGTTCAAGGAGTAATATAGGAAACATAAGACTTTAAGGATGCAAAATCTTTTTTTTTTTTTAATTAGAAGTGTAATCTTCTGGTAAGAAGTAAACAATTGAAGGGAGGCCCTGGGAAAATATTTTGGACTTTTTTTGTTTTGCCATGATTGAAGTACAGAAATAGAGGCAGCTGAAATAGCACGTTGTAACACTATTGGATTTGTAGTTCTTCCATTGCATTTGCACATGGATGGAGGGAACGCTTCTGGAGGAGACAAGCATACACAGAAAAGTAAGACTAAGTGGCATTCAGATTAAACTTCTTGATGAGGTGATAGAGAAAGGAAAACCTCCCAGGTGTGAAGAGTAGTGACCTCAGTTATCTGAAGAACAGTCATAAGAAAAGTCACTTAGTTGCCTGGCAAAAAGGGTTTGATAGGTAGTTATTTGAACAATTTAAGTGGGCACTACATTACTTAATTTGTGTTTTTAGCTTTCATATCAGTCACTGAAACTAGTGACTAGTGACTAGGAAACCCCTAGAGTATTTCCTAAAAATATGTGTGTATTATCTTTTACCTGGCAGTACTTCTGAGAAAAAAATGCTACTTAAAACATTCCATTCCTCTTAAGGAAGATAATTTGGGGAATTAGAGACATAACTAATAAACTTCTCTAGATGTCCATGAAAAACCTATAAATTTTTAAGGGAACAAATATCTTCTCTATACACTTGTAGAAAATGTTATCCTGTGTCAAAATCCTTATTTGTAAATCCCCCCCTTCCCCTTTTTTCCCCTCACAAGAGAGTGTGAAGAACCCTGGAGAGCAACTTGATGCCTGCTGACAGTCTGCTTGATTTCTCTGTTACATTTTCCACAGTGATAAAAGTAGATCTCTACAGGTACAGAAAGCCACAGCTTTAGAAGAAATATCTCCTTTCATTTCTCAGGACTGTTGAAACAGCTGGGAGAAGCTGATGTTGCTGGTCGGGTTCTACAAAACTTTTCTGTTAAAAGAACAAAACCCGACTCTGAAATCTCACTTTAGTCCCAAAAACTAGTGGAAATGTTCTTGTCTGCTTCCATGTTGTATGGCAGAGTACAAGTAGTGTGAAAAAAAAAAA
>NW_010155891.1:0-5705 GCF_000699245.1 Pterocles gutturalis | reverse complement strand
TTCCCAGTTTCTGCAAATCAGATGTGAAAAAAATTTTGTTGTTCTCCCCATTGGCTTGTTTTATGCCAAGCATATTTCTGGTCACCGCAAATGTCTCATACACAGATGTATTTATGAACATCCATACCTGTACATTCAGCTTCACAAAGGAGTCTCTTCTGGATAACAACAACTTTTTTTTTTCAGGTGTCTATAAAAGTTATCCAACTATCCTGTTTTTTTTATTATCTCATCCAGTAGAATAGTGTGTGCTACACCTGGTCTGAAGAGACCTTACACAAAAGGCTTGGGTAAAGAATAAACTATTCATTAGTAATCCCAGACATACACAATGTATCACAAAGGCAGGTAAACCAAGGGTATTAAAAAAAAAAAATCATGCTAAGATTTTTGGATCACATCCCAGGGACTTCTCTCACTCTGGGGTACTGAGCTGTCAAGCTGCTATGATGTTGTTCGATCACGTAACTCAATCCCCTGTAAGATCTTGTCTTCAAGTTTGCTACCAGCAAGTGGAACCCCAGTTTGGGCACGAATACTTCTCCTTCCCAACCTCCCCACTTCATTGTTTTCTCCTCCTTTCAAAAGCCCAAGTTCTCCCATGGGGCTCGATTAGGAAGGAAGGATATTTACCTACAAATGGTACTAGTTTTTTATTCACAGAACAGTTTGAATCTTTCTTTGGAATATAAACCGCTTCCATCTCCTTAGAAATGCTAATATCCCATGGCTGTACAAGCTGTGGTCATCTGCTGTCCTCAAACAGATGTTTCACTGAGCTCTAAATAAATCATTAGCCCACAGTGAGATAAAATGCTCTTTCCTGCATCACACAGCAGTGTTCAGATTTCAGGGTGAAGCCTTTCCACACAATTAATCACATATGTCATGGGAGCATACATACTGAATAATATTTTATACAAGCTTATGAGCAGGATTAATGCACACAGCTTACTACAGGATCTTGACTGACTTTTGTTTGGTTTCAGTCACTCTGGGGCAGATTGGTCTTTCAAGGAAAATTTACTAGTGACTTTTTGGAATGATGGCCAAGAATGAAATCCCACTTTAAGGGCACATTTTAACTGTTTCATTTTCCTGCCCAATGAAACAATCAGCAAACAGCTGAGCAAGATGGGGCTTATGCATATTTCTAAGTGAGAGGCAAAATTTGAAATTAGCAGGAAATATTGGGGGTTTATTGTACAGTAAGAACTTGGTAGCCATAGTACTTTTCTTCTTATCACACTGCTATAGTTATGCTCACAGAATTTTATCTTCTTGATTGGGAAAGCAGTAAAGTATGAAATAGGTGTGGTTCTCACTAAATATTCATAACCTGGGGGCACTGCACAGTGCAGGCAGAATCCTGTGCTGCTCATCCTTTCATGTCCAAGGATATGAGTACTTCAGGATACAGAGAGAGTACAGAGAGTTTATTTTAATTCAGCGGTAGTATTAAATTTTGGTTTTGTGATAATATAGAGAGTTACAACAGTCACAAATTACTACTTCTATTATGTCAAAAAAACCGTAAGAATTGCTTTCAAGGGGCAGAGTTTACAGGTTTTGGCCCTGTTTGGCAGTGCTGAAAAAGACAACTGCCCCCTTCTGTAACAATGTCATGATCGGTCTGTGATAACTGTACAGTGTTTCAGACACCATCAATAACTGTTCAGGTTCATTCACTGGTCCTTGTCCTTCTACTCTGCCAGAAAACAAATAGCTTATGCCATTTTCTGACCTGATCAGAACCAAGTAGAATGAAAGAAATCTGCTTTTTAATTTTCTTATTCTCTCATCTCTCACAGGGTTAAATAGTTACATTCTAATTACAAAAGAAAAATATGGCAATAATTTGTTCCATCTCTGTGAACATTCAAGCATTTCAGTTTGTTTTAGCTGTAGTCTACCAGAGAACGTTTTCCCACCATCAGAAAACATAAAATAGCTTCTGGTTTAAATGAACTGAAAAAATACTATTAAAGAAAGGAAGGCATATATAAGATTATGCTGAGATAAGTTTTTAAGGCAAGTTAGAAAAAGAACAAGAGTTTCAACATGTTTCTGCAAATATTTTGGCCCATATAAGTAATAAATATATCCTAATTGGAAAGTAAATTACTTAATGTGCTTCTTCCTGACAGCATTTTTGTGTCAAACTACATCAGGATTTTCCTTTGAAGGACCTTTCGTAAAGGGAGACATATCAGGTTGAGCTAATCCTTACACACCGTGCTCGGTTTACTGCACTCTTGAGGAAAAAATTAGAATATCTATCTTCACACTGATACGGGATCACCTTCTGTTAATCTTGTCCTTGTAGAAGGACTCATTCCATCAATGTATACAAATAAAGAATACAAAAGAAAAAGACAGGTTAACTGGTATTCCACTGTACTGCATCAGTTTAACCTGTATATCCCTCTCATCTCAAAGAGCTTTTGAGCGCTGGTTAGGAATGCAACTGGAAGTCTAACATCGTTCACAGATGTACGTTTATTGCATTCTCCAAACCTAGTCCTGTGCCCCATTCTAATTTCCCAAACATTGGAATTAAAGTTCATTCTATTTTTGTTCGTAATGGGACGAGGTGGTAAAAGAGAAGAGGAAGCAAAGCCATTAAAAAAAAAATATGTTTTGGCAGTTATATCAGATGAATAATTAAGTGCACTCTTTGCTCAACAGTGCAAAGAGAAGTTAATTCCTGAAAGTTTTTGCTAGGAGGCATTGTGTACTATCTGCAAAGTATGTGGGGTAAGGGTGCGGGGGGGCTGGGGTCAGGAGTGATCCAAAGAGAGTTAGGGATTAGATTCCTGAGAGATTGCAAGAGTCATCTAGGGTTAATAAAATGAACAAAGTCAGGAGAAAACATTGCCTGTAATGAAGTCTATTGATTATGAAACTGCCTCCAAAGGGAGTAGTGTTTGCCTTTTAAGAATACAACCAATCAAAGCACTAAAGACTGCCTTGTAAAAGGACACAGCTGTACTAATAGACTGGGACTTGACCTGGGGACAGTTTTAGTTTTTTTAATTTTTTATGCATAGTGTGGTATTTGTGTATGAGTGCAAAATGTAATAAATGTTGCTATCTGTCCCTACACAAGTGTCAATGTCATTCTCTGCAGGTGCCAGCTGGTATCGTGGTTTGCACGAAGCCGCCACTCATCCCGTCAATCAAATGTCTGCAATAGCTATAGACAAACTTGGCGTCCCACAGGCATTTTACAACATTGAAATGAGACTACTATTGAAAGTTGCAGTTTACTCTGAGAGCTATAAGTCACTGACTTCCAGATTTTCCATATCTGAAGTTCTCTGTCATAGGTTTCTTCAACCAGTCCTACAAATTACATTACTTACAGAAAAGAAAAAAAAAAAAAAAATCAAGTCCACACTGACTAGGCAGTATTCATGTTTCTACATCCTCTTAAACCAAACCAGCTTTTATTCCAATTTACTCACAGAATTATCATCCACAGAATTATCTATTTAGTTCCTTACAAAGAAATAAAAACAATTTGTTGAACTCATTGGGAAGTCCCAGAGATTAATTCTGTGTGTAAAGACAACTGTGTGCATTTTGTCTCTATTTTACTAGAACCTATATGTAGGACATCAAAACTTGCAGCATGCTGTTTGAAAAATTAATAGCTTTCTAGAGAGAAAGGGTGATAATTCTGCTCCCTCCCTGCATCTACCCTCTCCCCCAACAACATACTTTAAGTCTACCCACTCCTTAACCCTTATCCTCCCAAAACATTGATTTGGGGATTTCCCCAGCATAGAGTTAGAATTTTAGCAGCCATACGACCCACTCCTCCACCAGAAAAAGCATGTTATACACAGATACAAACTAGATGGAAGAAAGCAATACTCAGCTTATTATTGTTTCAATAAAGCAATCAATGATGTGAAAGAAGACATTCTGTCTCAGTCACAAGTGATCACAGTGGTTGCACCTCAAGCCTCAGAGCTTCCCCAAAATGGCAGTGCATACAAAATCCTACAGACCCAAATTCTTTCCTCATATATCTGTGACGACTTCAATAAAGAAATAGCTTCAATGAAGAAATATTGATCAATCCTATTTAATTGTGTATTCGGTTTGTTATTTCAATGTCATCAATTCCAGCTACCTTTCTACATAAGGTTTTGAGGGAGTTCTCCTTCTCCACCCTCACTCTCATATATATATATATAACACTTCTGGTTTTCACCTGAAACTTAAAAAATCAGGGGTCTGCTAAAACAATGTGGAAAAAACCATCTGGTTCTAAAATCAGATGTAGGTTCTCCACATCAGCCACACAAATTGTGATCATTTGCTACCAGAGCCTCAGAAATCAAGCCTTGTCTAATTGAAAAATTTGGTATGAGGACGTGATGTTACTTTGTAGGCTGCTAAAACACAATTGAAAGAAATGTTCCTGTCCTTGTTTCCAGAGAATTACAGCTGACCTTGTGGGTGTGCCATGATTGTTGCATAAACTCCCAAAGCTGAAAGGACTAGTAGGATTTTTACAGATTGTTGAGAAAAGTCAGTCAGTGAAACAGTTCATCTGAAACTCTACGCTTATAAGGATAATGAAATAGAGCAGTGACAGAAAAGGGTGGTGTTAAAAAATAATTGAGAATCTGTAATCCTCTCAAAGAACAAATAAAACAAGCTTCACTCATAATTTCTATGTTGCTAGACAATTAGCCCTTAAGTCACAGGAGATATCTACCATCCCTTAATAAAGTTGCACTTAACAACTCCAGAGAACTAAATCAATACCAAAATGGGAGTTATGTGTAACTGAATTTGTTGCCTTCCAGTCACTCAGTAACTCTCTACAAATATTGCACTGCACTTAGTGGGATTAGGGCAAAATAAATCATAAAAGACATTAATTGCACAACTGTGAAGCATGCTGATCTCTTGTTATTGCTATAATCATATCAGGTCACCATTAAGTTTCTACGTTGGAAGTGCAGATCTGCCGATATTACAGTGCATATTGACTCTGGCTGTTTTCTGGAGATAGAAGTGAAAGCCTTGGAGAGAGCTGAGTGAACTAAGACCATACGAAATAAAATTTAAACTGAAGTAGAAAGATTTTCATATCTTGGTTATTTCTTGCGGATATTTACACAGTATTAATTATTATTAAATGCAGTTATTTTATATACTATCTGAATAAGACTTTGTTGCACAAGTTCATCAGCTAATTTTCAGCTTATTTATACCTGAAAGGAGGCAGAGACTCACCAAATACTATTTTCCCAAAAAGTACAAACCTCCATGCTTAGTGCTCAGTGATGCAAGTATTATCTTCTGAGCTAAAGGAAGGAGGAATAATTCAGCTTTAACTTCTCTCAAATTCCAGCTCTTACTTTAAGAGTTACCAGACTTTCTCATTTGTGGCTGACACCCCAAAAAGGGCAGACGGACAGAGCAAATCTTCTGGTATTTATTCTTCTAATTTTCCAAATAAGCACAGGTGGTCACTGCTCTGTTCAAGCATTTTCATGCCTCAAGTCACACACTCTCTTTTCCAGACATATTTGAGCAGAGTTAAAGACAGCTAACACTCAAACACAGCACCACGCTGGATTACCAAGAACACCCCATCCCACGCAACAGTGTACAACAGCAAATAAAGTTTTCCTCCAGTTGAGGAAAACACACAAATTTCTCTCTTTTAAGAAGAGATTGGG
>NW_010155890.1:0-5928 GCF_000699245.1 Pterocles gutturalis | reverse complement strand
TTACCCATAAGCACTCAAACTTGTCATCATGATCTTGTAAATATAGATGAAGATTACACACCTTATCACTACATGAAATTATCAAAACCATTTTCAAACATCCCTAAATATTTTTTTTAAAAATAAGCCGATGTCCATTTATCTATTTCTATGCTTACAAACACTAAGAACAACATGCATTTAAGTAGTTATCTGGTAATAGTCTATGGCACTAGAGCTGTTGGAGTTTGTATATTGCCTGATGGATACCCTGCTTAGGTTTTCAGTGGTAAATGGAAATGTTTTTTTGGCTCCCAAATGAGATAGATAGTTGGTGATCTGCAGAAAACTATACATTTTTTTTAAGCTAATTGAGTTATTGAGAAATGTCTATGCTAATTTTATTGTAAATTTTTGCCATATTAGAAGGTCCATATTCATGTCAGGATTTAATACTGAAGACTTATTTTTGTGTCTTTTAATCAGGATAGCAAACAGTTACAGTTTTGGTCATCTAGGCTGCATGTGATGAAAACATCTGTGAACTTGAGTGTACTAATTAACTGTTTTCCTCGTTTGAGGAATTTTTTAGCATACATTTTCTGCCTGAATGGCAAGTCGTCTGCCCATGCAATATCAGATAAAGTTGGTTCAACAATCCTGTCACTTATTTTCCACACAATTGCTCTCTTTTGCCTTTGTGGACTGTTTTGCTCTTCAGTCCCTTGATACAAATTTGTGACACTGCTAGTTGGTATAGAATCAATTACGGTTTGACATAATATGGTTGCAGGTTTTTTGACATCATCTGGTGTGAATAAACTTATCCATGGCTGTCTTCACAGCTTATTATAAAATTCTGCTTCAGAAACATCACAAAATTCACATAATGAATGAGAAATTTAGTTGTCACTGTCACGATTTCCTCTCCAAAACCCAAACATTATTCTCATTTATCAACTAAACCTTAATTAAATAAACCTCATATAACCCTATCTCAGCAAGGCTCTTGTGAAACTTATTTTATGTTGTGAGACCTTTAGCTGAAATGTGCTCTGCAGCTGCAAAATGATCCCCTTGTTTATAGAGCAAACTTTTTAAATCCGCTGCCTGCTGCTTGCACTTCAGGGTTTTTCTTTTTGGTGTGGTAAGAAGAGGAATTAAAACCACCATATTCTGTATCATGTCCTAGGAAAAGTGTTAGGTTTTTGTGCTGGAAGGATCTGTTGGAGAAACTGTTAGCAATGATGTCGCAGAGGACTGAAAATAAAATAAGACTAAAGGTAGAATGTTCTAGTGGAATGAGAGAATACTTTCCTATGAAAGAAGAGAATAAAGATTATTCATGAGGGGAAAATATACATATTGAGACCCTGAGGCTGATCTATGATCTGAACAAATGCTCACATCCAAGAAACTGAGGTAGAAAGTAAATGTCATTTGATTGCGTCAATTCCAGTTAATGATAATATCTAACATACACAATTTTACAACACGACCTATTGTCTCTAGTCACTCTTCTAACAGAAAAAAATGTAGACAATTAACTGCAGTGGAGACCATGGAAATGTTAATCCAGGAATAGTTTCAAATAATTTATCACATATCTTCTTTATCAAGGTAAGAGGAACAAGGTTTGGAATTGACAAAGGTATTTGGCAAGAACTTTGAGACTGCAAGCAAATCTTATTGGAATCGGTGGGAAATTAGTACTTCACTAGGAGGAAAAAACGTTTTTATAATTTTGGACCTTTCACTTAAAAAGAGATAGAAATATTTTAACAGGCAAGAGTCAAAAAAAATCATAGCTGAAACAGAGCTGACTTAGAGCTCACAGTCCCTTATTTATTTAAGCTCCCACTAAAATCAAGCAGGGGATCAGAGAAAAGTTTAGTGACAAGGAAGAGATCGTATGAACTAATGAGTGCTAAACAACAAATGAATTATTCTATTGATACACCAAGTAAATGTGTGTTCTGCTGGAATAAGTGAGGTGTGTGGTTGTTCTGTGCTCCTCTCATATCGATCATAGATCAATAAAGAGAAAAGTTGCAAGTATTTGATGTGAATAGGAACTAAATTGTCAGAGGATTCTGAACCAGTGCTAATAAACTCTTCATCAAAACCAGAGATGGTCCCTATATGAAAAAGAAAAAAGAAATTAATTCTGACTTGAGTTCTAGTATCTAATATGTGGGGATTTTGCTTTGATTTGACCTTGTATGGAGTCTAGGGTAAGCAGCAAAGCTCAGGTCCACCTTTGAACTTTCCCAAATCTTTGGGAGCTAAAGTGGAGGTCCCTTCTCCAGTTAGAATTGTTGTCCAGACAGCATATGACCCACCACTGAACGAATGATGGACAGAGCATGTTTGCACTGCAACTGAGAGGTCTGATTGCAACAGGAGGATGCATATGTACACTGACTTGAATGGGCTTGCTTACTAATTCATAACAAGCGGGTCTTTTGTTTGCACAGCTATCTCACCCATACAGCTACAACTTCACTCCCCGTCCTCCCTGCTTGTATCCCACCTGTCTGCCAGGGCCTCTTTCTTGCTCTGCAACCCAGTGTGGAATGCAGGTGGTGGGCCTTACTGGGACCTGGAGCCTGGAGGACATCAGTCATGCTGGCATTCGAGGTGTGCCATGTGCTCAAAGCATCCCGACTGAATGGTGCCTGCTTTGCAGCTGCTACCTGCAACTGCAGCCCTTTCTCTACCTGGAGCTAAATGCTGGGGTGAGAGAAGAAGTTAGGCCTGAATATTCTCATTGTGAAACTAGTTGCCAAAGAAAAACCTTGGTGTAAAATAGCTGACTAGTGACTGATATTAAAGTGTGCAGGGATTAAATCCATTTGTGTAGGTGAACAGCTTTGTTGTGTATGGCTTGAAAGCTGGTCCAACGTGTCTCAAAATGGACAGCAAAAGGATGGGCTCTTTGATGAGCAAGGGAAAGATGTTGCCCACTTCCTCACATATGTACACAGACTAGCCTAAAAAGAACCAGTGCTGGTGAAATCTACTGGGTTGGCAGTCAGTGAGACTGAAATCCCACTCCTGTACATGGTCAGTGATGGTCTGAGCTTATCCAAACCTACAGAAGAGTGGCAAGCTCATACTCTAATTAAATCTTTTATGTCTAGAGGACTTAATTAGTGTTAGTGGTGTGGTGTTGTGAGTTACAGCTTTCCAGTTGCTCCCAGATTGCACTTATTCACGATACTGAGTGGGCCAGGAAACTCAGGTCTTCTAAGTTCTCACAGAGGCACCTAGTGACTGAATACTTTAAGGAAAGCTGACAAGGTTCCTAAACCAATGAGAGAAGCACTTTCCAATTTAGGCTGTGCTCTATGCTTCTGCAGCTGTGTGACTGCACCTGTACATGCTGAAACTCTGCTGTGAGGAGAAGTCCTACGCTGGAAGCTGTTAAATAGGGTACATGAAAAAAACCAAAACAACAAGTGTAAGATTTATTCAGTCAATACAATTTTATGCTGCCAAGCAAGAGGAAAAGAGGAGCCACTGGAACCATATATCCAAATTTTTCACAATTTCTGACAACACTGAGAATGTATTTGGTTTAATAGATGATTGACTTGAACTGTTCTTACCTTCAAGGCAAACCTGTGAAATATCAAGGAGGAGTGATGCCTTGAAGACATATTGATGGGTAACGAGGAGATCGCTGTATAATTACTGGTGCTTGTGCTCTTGAAACAAAGCACTATTGCTACAGTGAAAGCAGCATCACCTGAAAGCAGATGAATTAGGGAGGAAATTGCCCTTTTATTGTGCTGTATTCTTTTCTGAAGGAAGGAATATGTTATTATATTCCTGTGGTATCTTTACAGAAGATATTTTCTAGTCGTTGCTTGTCAAATTTAGATTAATAAAAGCTGTTTTTAATTTTAAACCTGCCTGCCTTCCTAGCAGCATCTGCTGGTCCCGTAGGCTGCTGCTGGAGAGCTGTGTTCCTCTGCATTTTGCAGAGGACTGTCAAGATCTGGTGGTTATGGAGCTGTAGTAGCATTTCTTTAGATAATCTTCCATTTAGTATCCATTCATCCTGACAGAGTCTGTTCCTGTTCACATTATGAAAACCATTAAAAGGAACAGGAACGTTTGCATTATGGGGACTAATGCTTGAGTAATGATTTGTGGGCTTGGCCCCTTAAGTTTCTTGTAAGCTCATCCATAGCTTTCTGGCTCTGCAGAGAAAGAGGCTGTACTTTACCAAATCTGAACAAAATGTGTTAAACGGGGTTTTTGTTGAACTTGTCAGATTTTCTATTATGGCTTTTGTTTAATTTTTTATTGTGTCTCTTCCCTACTCATTCTTTCTCAAACATGAATGAATTGGCCACATTTGAGGGAAATCAGTGATAACTGATGACATTTTTGAATGTATATGTAGGAGATAATTTTAGGTCTAGCTGTGTTGAGGATGTTAAGCACTATTTTAATGATTTTATTAGTGGGTTTTAGTCTTGGACCTGTAGATGGGTTGTGAAGGTCCAGTGATCTTTTCTCAGGAAAGATTAGCTTTTAAATCATAGCACAGTTCTGAATATCCTGTGTCTCCAAAAAGCCTAAACAACTCTCTTATTCCTAGCCATGAACTTACCTAAATGCTTTAAAGGATTTAATAATCGTATTTTAATCTTGTTGACAACTTACTTGTTTCTAGAAAAAGAAGTCTAACTGAGCTCTGTCTAAGATATGGAGACATCCAAATGTCTCCTAAAAATATATACAAAGCAGTTAATGTTTTTTCCATCCTTTACATGTGCCTGAAGACTTAACACTGCATTAAGGAAATGAATTAGAACTACAGTGTAAGCTTATGTGGAGCTAGAAAATAAAGAGGTTTATGAAACAACCATTATTGTAAGAAAAATGTTAATTCTCTGCCAAAGAAGGTGACAGAGAAAACTTTGGTTACTGGTGCCTGAATCAGCAGGGTCTCCTATCCAGCAGTACATTGGAGCCCCATGCTCTGATGTGCTTGTTCCTCTGACTTCCTGCCCAAACAGCCCCATGTGGGGCAAGTAAACCTGAGAGGTCCTGTTTCCCATGGCACTCCTTCATTAACCCAGCCTTGCAGTTGTGTGACTGCATTGTATTGCACTGAGCTGCAAAAATGGACTTAATTCAGCATGTTCATATGGAGGTTTGAGCTGGGTTGGTCTGGGCTTCGAGGAATATGCTATGGGATCGAATTATTCTCACTGTCCAGGTGTCCTAAGAGACTTCATTAAGGCTGCATAGCAAGACGTGAGGTCTTGCACCTCAAGGAAGCTTTATCAACTGCAGGCATCTACAGTGAGAAAGAAGAAAAGGGAATTTGTAGGCTGAAACAGAGAATCTGTTGGGAGGATGACTATAGAAGGTTGGCTTGTTAATCCATATAAAATACTTTTATTGACTCTGTTGCCATAGTTTTGACAGCTGCATGTTAGATTGAGTATATTTATTTTACAACACTGTTGTGAGGTGTTATTATTCTAAGGATGACATCTCTCTGTTTCAGGGGTAGAAGTGCTTGTTCACAATCAGGTAGGATATCTAAGATGGAGAAGAGAATTGAACTGGCATCATTTACATCCCAGCTGTACGCTAAGTCCTTTGCTATAACCTCCTTAGTACAGAAAGTTTGGTGTGCCTCTTCAGCTGAGTGAAGTACAGCTGAGCTTCTTGAATAGTTCAATGTACTGCATTTTTGCAAAAGAAAATTAGCTCCATTTTAGGCACCAGAATAAGTGCTTTTTTTGAAAATCTGTTCCCAAATGTCAGTCCCAACAGTAAATTCAAAGGGCTTGAGGTTAAACACAAGTATATTACTTGGCTTTCATTCGCTGTCAAATTTTGTGTGTAGGTGGAAAACTCAAACAGCACCTGCCAGCTAAGCTTTGAGAAGCTTAACATGACCCGGCAATGTGCACTTGCAGC
>NW_010155889.1:0-5658 GCF_000699245.1 Pterocles gutturalis | reverse complement strand
TGGAGCGTGTCCAAAGAAGAGCAATGAAGTTGGTGAAGGGTCTGGAAGTGTGGCTTTTGCCTCCCTTAAGCAAGATGAGGATGTATGTCTGGGTGGCACTGTGTTTTTTAGACTCTTCCTCAGTGTGGCCAGCAACCACAACTGGCCCTTAGAGATGGAAAAATAATGTAAGTTCAGGAAAGATAAGCCAAATATAGACTCATGATGTGAGATTTTTGGTTTTAGAGAGGTAGTTGGAAAAGTTTATATTGTTTGAAACTTCTAAACTTAAACTTTTTTAAAAATAGTAAAATTTTTAAAAGTTTACAAAAAATCTTGGAACATCTTTCTATATCAGGTTTGATGTTACAATAGCGTAAATAAGGTAACAGTCAGGATTACTTTCCAGTAGCTTATGCATCTGTATGAATCAGTTTTCCTCTACAATGTACTTCTTAAGAATTAGGAATTAGGAATCTGAGAAATTGTCCATTTCTACATTTGTCACACATCCATAATTCATCAGAAGTGAATGGCATTGTAAGATTGGTGACATTTCGGTGCATGGTGACTTGAGATTTCATTTTTCCCCAAGTGCAAGGATTCTAAGGCTGATTTGCTGACAAGGCCAGATTCCAGTACTAGTATAATTAAAGAGCTAGAAAGAGAATAATGTTACTCCACTTCCTCAAATACTAATTCAGGTGTTTCTGTTCAGGAGAAATATCTACTATTCTGATACAGGAAGGAAAGTCAACAAGAATAAAAAAAAACATCAGCAAAAACAACAACAAAAGAAGTGCTGTATCTTTAAATTATTGCTGCAAACCCAAAATAACATTTCTTCTGTGAGTTCTGGTTAAGGTTAACAAAACAAAATGTAAAAAAATTTGCAGTCTCACATGTTCAAAATAAAACTTTAGCTATGGATTTAGCCTCCTAGAGCTGTTCTTGGGTACTTCGGTCTTAGCTGAAAAATAGCTTAGTCATGTTTGTGGTAGCTGCTGAAAAGCCAAGCATTGATTTGTTCATTCAATTTCTAGTATAGTATCTAATTTGGTAAGATTACCTTTTCTAGATTATAAAAATATAATTTCCAGATGCATTAGAAACAGTGCAACTACTGTTGAAAGTCTGTACAAACAGTGGACATAGAATGTGTAGTTCTTTATAACTATGTTGTTCCACAGTCATTCCCCTGGTAGTTTTAAGACATTTCAAGGAATCTAGTGAGTTTGTTATTTAGATTTGCCCTGTGATATTTGTTAAGTATATAAATGAAAATCAAGCACTTGACCTTTCGTGACAAGTCTGTCAATAAATATCTAGGCTAAAAGAATGCCATGATTTGAGCTTCTGACTGTTGTCAAGATTGCAAGCGCTGGGAGTGTTAGTAACAAATGCTATCCTTAAACTTTTTAATCAAGTATCTTTAAAACTATTTTTTTTCTACTGACCTACTGAATGTGGAATTAGAATTCAGCATAAGAAAACACTGCAAAGCAAAAATGCAGATTCTAAAGTATACTTTAACATGAGAAAATGACCACTTTATGTCCCAAATGGAAGAACACTGACCTATGAATATTTTGTTAGAAATTTTTCCTATTTCTGTGAAATAGCCACACTGAAATGAAAACATTTACTATATTAACTAAAAAGGAGCCAAAATTTCACCTGTCATTTTATCCTTTGAAGAAACCTTCCCTGTGGTCTCTGTAAGTGTTGTCATAAGTGAGATTTCCTATATTTGTTATTCCAATCTAGAAATAAAATGGTAGTCTCATTACTTCATCTTATTTCCAGTTATGAATTAGGTTTGTCTGGTAAATGGGGAAAAAATAAGTCTTTTCAAGTTATTTTACTCACATTTATAGTTGGTTGCTTCAACAGCCAGGTAAATGTCAGCTACTCAATTCTATGTTACTAGAGGGGATTTGTCCAGTGGAAGTGAATGTTCACAAATATTAGTACAAACTACCCTGCAGAAATACAGTTTTTCTCAGTGGAAAGCATTAAAATTGTCAATAACTATAAGATCTCAATGAAATGTAGACTCCTGACTGCTTAGTCTACCACTGAGTTAAATAGGAATATCAGTTTCACCCCCCAAAAAAAAACATTTAGCAGTAAATAAATTCCAACATCTAATTTTGGTTCATTTGAATTTATTTTCTTTATAAATGTTCTTTTGTTTCAAATTGTACTTTGGTTTTTATTTTTTAAACACAATGTTTTATCATTTCACCTGTTCTTCAATTTGATTTTTTTTTCCTTTTTACTGATTAATTAGGAAAAAGAAATATATAAATGGAAACATTTCCATTTACAAAAGACATATTTTCAACACTTAGAATCTGTGAACGAACAGAAAATTCGAAAACTACCTTCTCAACCCATCTCTGTTAGTTTTTATAAAATATCTCCCCTTTCCAGTGAAAGATTTGTTTTTCTATCACTTGAAAAACTTTACGTTTTTTTTAGCTAGGTCAAAGCTGTGTGCCTTTCATTTCTGGGGTGGTATGAGATTTTTACCAGCTGGGAAGTTCATTCAATACTAATTGAGCTTACTTCCTTCATGGAACATCATATCTGATCAAGAACACAATCGCCACCAACTTCATAAAGACATACATAACATTTATGAATGTACTTCACTAGTACCTGGCATTTGGTGATTCCATGCTCTTGCTCACATCCCCAAAATTTAATAGTCTTTAAATAACTCCTGGTCATACAGCATTTGTCACAAACAACATTTTGAGTTCAGCTATTGATTATATTTTGAAGGGGACCAGTGGCGGTGAGACTAATATCTTACATAGGTCCTGACTAAAAGTGTCTTTCCTCTTTTACACAGCTTTATTTTTTCTATTCCTTTTTACCCTAGAAAGAAAAGGGGACTATAAAGCCACAAACCCCTGCATTGTGCTGCCCTGGCATGCTTGTGTGTATGTTTATGAGATAGCATCTCCACTCTTCTCTTGTCTTCTCCAGGATAATGTCAGACAGCATCTCTTACATCTAGGGCCAGAGACCTCCTCTGCCTTGCTCTCTGTAGTATATAGGCAGGATGGCAGGCCTAATTTGACCCTTATATTCAAATTATTCAGACATCTCTTTCATTAAGAGATCAGCACTTTCTGAAATAAAACTAGCCCTGTGTACCTCAGTGAACAAATAATTTTTAGACATTCTTTCTTATTAGAAAGAATATTTTATGCATGTAATATGTACTTTGCACGATCAAATAAAACTGAAGAAGTAAAAATTAGCTGTTAAGTACAGTCAGCACAAAGACAAGATCTTAGTCAATGCAAAGTCAGATTAATTTATTCTGATAGAATCTATTTGCAATTATCACTTTGTCTAGCCAAAGCTCAGAAAGGGCTAGCTGCATGATGGCATATTTGTAATACTATTTGTTATATCTGTCTGCTAGAATTTTCAGCACCAGAACTAACACTCAAGCCAAAGTCAAACACAGTAGAAAAGCAACAGTAGTACCTCTACCTCTTTGAAAGTTGCTTAAATTTCACCTTGTGCTAATCTTAAGCAAATGATCTGGTACTTTACCGAAATATTGTTATTTTTTCCCATTTTTAAAGGCATGAAATGTGAAATGTATTACTTAATAAAGCAGAGCCAAAGCTTTGTGTTTGTATTAATATAGATTACTTATGTGGAATGAAAATGAGGAACATAAATCAAAATAGCTCATTACAAGTTCTTTGTTTTACAGTAATTTATCAGTTTTCTTTCTGTTCTTTACTGTTCTATATCCAGCTTATATCACTTACCGCTTTACTTAGTTTCTGAATTTTTGGTATGTGTTGCTTAATTTTGTACGAGTTAAAGAAATACTTCTGAATTAGTGTATGTCCTTCTCCATGACAGCAGGTGTAAACAGCCAAAGACATTCCCTAGGACCTCTAGTGAGCATGTTGTCACCATAAATGATTTAAATAGCTGATTAATTTTGCAACTATTTTTTGTAAGGAGGAAAAAAAAACCCAAAAACATGAACCCGAACATCAGACTTGAAAAATCTCCTAGGAAATGATAGGTGGAGAAGGCTTGATAAACTCTGGGAAAACATTAATGTTGGTGTTTGTTGCAGACAAAATTTCTGCATTATAAGAAGTAGAGTCTGTCAAAGGGAAAATCTGAATTCAAAAGCTTTTCTGCCTTTTAAAAATATATATCTATAAATATGTTGAGATATATATGTGTGTATAGATGTATAGGAACATACATTTGTGTGGTTTAATTCTCATTTGCTCTCTCTTTTAATGATTTCAATAAGTTTTGTAGTACACATCTGGTCTTGTGTCAGATTTCCACACAGGAATGAATTTCATTCATACAGGAACAAATAATGCATGACAATATATATTATCTTCTTGAGGCAAACTCACTTTTTTAGCAAAGACCTGGAATACAGTTTTACTGCGTTGTAGTCAGTCATTCAGGCTTGATATACATGCCACTACATGTTTAATTTATGCTGGTTTCTGTATTTATGTGTGTGAAGACCAGGTGCAAAAGCATAAGATTGTTCTATTTTTTCAAGCAAGCAGGCTGGGATGGCCTAAGACTGTTGAATTTGTTTGAAATCCTTGTTACAATTTAAGTGACAAGGATAATTCTCTTATAAATTTACTTTCTAGTTCTATCCTACTAAAGTGTTTCTTGCTACAGAAATTTCATTTAAATTAGCAATTGCTGTTAAAAGAAAAAAAGAAAATTAACCTGTGTTGCCTCACCTTATAGCACCTAGTCAGGCAAAGTGGCTAAAACATTGAAACACAAAGCGTTAGCTCCTATTTTAAATAACATAACCTAATTGTAAGAGAAGCCAGGGAATTCTAAATCTTATGATATTATGTAAGATTATTGCACAAGGAAAAAATGGATAAGGAATTAATTTTGCATGACAATCTTAACAATAATTAATTTATAAATAAATTTTCTAGGTTTAGATTTTCTGTATCTTTGGAGAGAAAATGATTGCCCATGGAGTGCAATATAGACAGTGACTAATGGCATTCCTATCTTTACAGTAGTGCCCTGCAACTTTAGATTTATTCTTTGAATGCATCACTGTGTCATTCTGAAATAAAACAGAGAGAGCTTAGTCTGGAAATATTTCCAGATTACTTCTATGAGGTATATGACATAATTCTGAGTTTCATTGTACAGAGAGTTTTTGGATTTTCTGAAAATGAAATTCAAATTAACATTGTGTGTTATTTAAACATGAGTCTAAAAAATAACTATATGCTCACCACTGGGAGTAAAAGCTAGTCACCAAATAAATTCTTTTATTATAAAATTTATTTGGAAATCTTTCTCAAAATAATGTTTTTCTGACTAACTGTTCCCATACTGACATGTACAACTGTGGCAGATGCACATTTTTGTCTGAAAAGCATGGAAAATGAGCTCTACATAAGAACTATGATCTAGCATTCATCAGATCCATTAATCAGAAAGTTCAAGATGATCTAGAATAGTTTTCTGCTGGACTGGGAAATTGAACATGTTCACATAGAGATTCAGAGATCCGGACCAGGGAAAAGAAGATAATAGTCAAAGAGCAGAACCTCCATTTCAAATTGTACTGAACCGTAGAATTTTGAAGTAAGTATAAAAAAAGGTTTGTTGTTTTTTTTTTTT
>NW_010155888.1:0-5738 GCF_000699245.1 Pterocles gutturalis | reverse complement strand
AAAAAAAAATCTATCAGCAGTTCTCTGTTACAATACAGGTATATTTCTGGAGGGCTTCCACAGGAACATGTTCAGGATAATTTTCTGCTTGATGTCTTTCCTGTGGTCCTGAATAACGCAATATATTTAATAAGTTTGCAGATGACTTATTGCAGATGGAACTGGAGGGACTGCAGGTGGACCGAACAATGGGATTAGAATTCAAAATTATCTTGAAGAAATTTCTTGAAGAAATGGCAAAAACCAGAACAAAAATCAGTAGGGACAAGTGCAAAGCACTGTGCTTGGGCAAGAATGATAATCTGAACAAATACAGGTTGCAGGGCACCTGGCTACCTGTTAACTCTTCAAATAGGAGTCTGGAGGTGAAGTGGGTCACAAGCCGAGCAGGACTCAACATGGTCATGCTGTTTCAAAAAGGCAGACTCAATACTGGACCATGTAAGCAGGAGTATAAGTTAGAAGGCACAGGATGGTTTTCACCTGCTCTACTGAGAATTGCTAGAGCATCAGCTGGAGCATCACACCCAGTTTTAACTAATGCCCTTCAAAAAGCACAGAAGCTAGTTTGGAACAATCCAACTGAGACCAACACGAATAATTAGCAGTAGGAAACAGAACCTGGGAGGAAAGACTGAGAGAAACACACTTGCACAGCTCAAACAACACAGAGAGAAAATAGAGGGGAAAGGAACTACATGTGATAACTATTCTCAAATATATAAAAGGTTCCATAAAAAAATAAGGGGTTTTTTTTGCAAAACCACAGGCCTAATTTATACCAAAATTTTTAATTTCAGCATTAAGTAGAACTTGCTGGTGGTAAAGTGGTAGAGAGATTAGATTGTTTGTGAGTAGAGAAATCACAGAATTTCCATCACTGGGGGTTTTTAGGAACAGGTGACAACCAGACATCAAAATTCACCTAGAAATAGTTTTTTCTATCAGTGGGTAAAGAGGTGGGCTACATGATCTCTTGACTACCTTTCTAGCCATATATTCAATTTTATGGAGCTCTGATCCATTTATCATTCAATTTTGCAATTTGTTCATATGCTCCCTTTGGGGGCAGATCATTACTTAGAGGTCTAAGTCTTACCTATCACTTCCTTTCTGTGGATTTTTATTATTAAAATTCATTATGGTCTTGCTTTGGCTAGTATACCTCTGTCCTCCTTAAAATTTGGAACTGTGACACTTGCTTTGAGGTTTATAGTCCCTGCATTTTTGACAACATTTTCCAGTGATCCTACAAAAAAATTCCTCTGAACGGGAAGTTCTGTTATTGCCCTTTTCATTCCTACTGGGCACACTTGGAAACTCCTACACAGTGATGCTGTCCTTTAGGTCTTGCATCTTATTGCATGGATCAGCATTATTTTCCCTATGTTGGCTGCATAGAATACAGCTCCATAGACTGTTTTGAGGGACACTAATTCTTAGCATCAGTCGAGACTGTGTAACTCTTATATGTTCAAACCTATTCTAACTGTGGTAAATAAAATTAGGAAGGACAAACTGAATCACTGTTTCTATCCCTATCTATGCTATCATTCCTAGATAGATGATGTTGAACAGGTACTTAGATAAAAAGGATATTTTGAGACTAGATTAATGGCAAGCACATTCAAAATCTTAACATGATGGGTGTTTGCCCTTCAAAATATAAAGAGGAGAATTATTAGAATGAAGGGTGGCAGCAGGACCACATGGCTTGAATGTAAATTCATGGTACAGAGGCAGATTTTGTTCATCTTTAAGATTTTCACTGCCCTAAGTTACAAGGTAAGAAAGAGAATCAGGAGGACCGGGTGACTGAGGCCAGCTCCTCCTCTTTTTCTTTAACCTCACTTTCCTTAGCAAGTCATTCCTAGGGATTTTGACTTGTGCTCAATTTCCCCAGTGTCAGACTTCATATGTACTTGATTACTGACACAGGAGACAATTTAACCATGAAAACCTCATATGTGACGGATTAGCTGGGGGCAAAGTACAGCTCTTAAACTCTTATTGTACGTATAGTCATGACAGCGCAGTTTGATTAAATTGAAACAATTCACTTAGAAAAGTATAGATTTAATTCTAATAACTTTAAAGGTGTCAAAAAGGGAAGGGGTACTCATTTCACTCAGCACATACTATCTGCACATCTGTCTCCCTGAGGGGAACAATTAACAAACCCTCCATGGAAAAAAATAAACAATTACTTTTCCTGTGCATCATTCATCTTCTCATACTTGCCATAGTTATGGACACATCTGCGTGATTTCTACAAATCCTATTACACCTCATACAGAGAAATGAGATTAGTGACACAAAGTTTTATTTGAGAGGCAAGACATGTGGTTTGTCTGTATTATGATAAAATACAAAAATGTTACAAGTTCTCTGTTTTATTTCCTGCAGATATAAAAAATAACTTATTTGCAATGTCATGCAAATGTTCTTCAAGATACTACTCCCAGCTCTGTCATATCATAACAGTTTCTCCACTGACCACAGTTTTAATGTTTAATTTTTTTGTTTACCATCAGTCATGCAATTCCAATTGACATATGATTAGATTTTTCTGTTACATAAACCAATTTTACATCAGTGTTGTTCCAGTAACTGGGGCTACTCATGCCATAAGAAGAGCACCAAGCCCTTTTCAATTTCCTTTAATTTTTCTTTCCTAAAGTTATTGGGCCAGATTCTCAGCTGATTTAATTTTTCTCTGTTGTCTTCAGCATGGTTTTGTTGACTTATTGTGTTGGCAAAATTTGCCTTTCAACATTACAAGTTAACTTTGAAATGAGTCAGTTAGAATTTCTGCTCTTCTGTTTTGCTGAAATCTTTCCTTTGGGCTGAACAGTTTGAGCTATCTACCTGCCCTCATAGGCACCCATGTGATTTGCTAAAATAATTTCTGTGAAATTACTGGCCCACCCTGCAAGATAGCTGCCTAAAAATAATCACTTTGAAATCAATAACTGGTCTTAAGAAACCTAGTTTATGTGTTTCATGTGATATGACAAATTATTGCTGCACTGTATTAAGAGTTTATACTGAGAGTGACTCAGGTGGATGGTATGAACTGCTTTATCCACTAGCTAAGAATCTGTTCTCTTCTGCCTCACTTCTGCCTTGCAGAGAGGGGAAAAAGGCAAAGTAGATTTCTGACTGGTTCTGCCTTCAGTAACACAGCAAACAGCCCCCAGGTGTGCATGCAGTCTGAGAAAGTGTGCAACCATCACCCTTTTACTATTGCTCACAATTTAAAAGCCAGTCAGCAGAAGGAACAGGAAGAGAAAAGGTCACAAGAGGACAGCGTCCATGGCCAGCATCAGGTTTCAGAGTAGGGACCATAAGGGAGAAAATGAAAAACATTTGGACTTAATTAAGGCACTAATCTGGAAAAATGAGGAACAGTTGAAAGCTGCAGAGTTGGGGCATTGTACAAACTTCTTTTCTTGATTGCAAAGTAACTTGCAGTAGCTTCTGCTGAGAATAAGGAAGGAAGAGGTTGGTAGAAACTGTGGCTCCCAGGTCTACCCTAGAGCACTGTTCTTTTATAGTGCAGTAGCATCAATCAAAGCAGAGGAGGGAGTACAATAGGAAAGGAGTCTGCGAGAAAATTATACACATTGCTTAGAGCTTTCTCCTCAGCAGATAGCGCTTTCACATCTTTGAAGATGCGTATTTCTCCTAGAAGTAGGTTTTCAGTTGTCGTCTTAAATTTTCTGCTAGAAGATTTGCCTTGTGCATATATATGTCATACAAATAGCAGGTAAACCTTGAGTTATATAAAATAACATTCTGGATAATATGCACATATATTCACTTGTATTTATCTCAAAAGAAATGGTGGTGAGGACAGTTGCATAAAATAAGACAAGATGCTGGAGTCCCCTCTAGGCCCTTTGCACAGCCTATCTACACTACAGCTGGGATTAGCTAAAGGCAGCGGTATCCAATTTAGTTCTAATCCTCTGTGTTCGTCACTAATTTGGATACAACAGTGCTGAAGAACGAAATTAGGGTGTTTTGTTACACTCAGTGGCCTGCCTAACTTCAACATGAAAAGTACAGTAGAAAAACTATGGTTCTGGGCATCCCAGACAGGCAGACACTGAAAATGCTCGACCTCAAAGGCTGTCTTTTCAACTCCTGTAAATTGGCATAGCTATTCATCCGAGTAATGCACTGCTGCTCAATATGGCAGAGGTATAAATTTACCCATTAAAAGCTGTACGCACATGTGTGAGGCTACTGAATAACCAGGGATTCCAGTTGGACAAGGGTCAAAATGGATGTTGTGTTTCTAAATGCATAATGTTGTTTTTTCTTTATGGCCAAAACACAGACTAAGAAGTATATTTTGTCCATGTGCAGAGACTAGGGTAGTTTCGCTACAAGACTGGGTGAGCATGTCTTATGCTGGACTTTCTACAGAAAGAGAGATTTCTAGCCCAGGATTCAGGACAGACGGATGCTCAGGAGTAGGAAAAAGGGGGCACAGCAATTATTATTTTACATCAGTTGTCTTCTACCTTTTAGAATCACATTTAATGAAGGGAGACAATTTTCAATATAATCAAATGAAAAGTTGGACATTAGACTCTTTTTTCCCATTCTAGTTTCCATCTGCAATTTCTCAGCTTTACCTATTTGAGGACTCCTGTGCCCATATCTTTATCTACTGAAATTTGGCTCCATTAATGATGCTGAATGATGCTGACTCATATCACTTAGGAGTATGGCCCTCAGTCCAGGTATGTCTTCAGTTGAGTGTGGGGCCCTGATTCTCCCATGCACTGCTTCGTATGCAGCTGCCTGGGCAAACCAGTTGCAAACTGTGCACAGAAAGCTGCTCAAGTACCTGATAGTAGCCTGCATCTGTTTTGCATGATAAGTATAATACATAAAGACAAGGTAGTGCAGAATGAAAGCAACCTCTTCTTCCCTCCCATGAAATAAAGGAAAAGTATGGAACATTGATGTCTGCTGTGGTAAAGAATTATGTAATAACTTGATATTATTAAGTGAGAAAAATTAAATACAGCTTATTTTTTTGACAGAAATATGTACTATTTGGTAAGACAACTTAGAATTTTGTGGGTCTCACAAGAAGGTTCTTTTAAAATTACATTTTGTGTAAATTCTTTCTAAAAATGGCTGTGGCATGCAATAAATAGTATGGTTGTCGCTTTGAAAAAGTCTGTGTCTGTGTCTGCAGTGGTATGAAAATAAAATCCCACATCAAACAGCACAGTACAAGTTATCCCTGTCCCACAGACAAAGGATATTTATGAAAGGATGTGTGGGGTTTTTTTCTAAGCAATGCTTTTCCATTTTGTTATTTTTGAATTGCAAATATTTTTCTCTTCTCTTGTTTTCCCATCACTGGTGAAATGTGTTCCCTTTCAACCTTAGCAGAGAACTGGACAGGTGTAAGAAAAGCCCCAAACTTGCAATTTAAGGGATATTCACACAGTTCACTAGAAGATGGTAGAGTTTATTCACAGAATCATGAACACCTTGGGGAGGGGTGTTGGCGGGAAAGCCGTGGCCGCTGAGGGCTGGTGGGGTTTGCGGGCCCCATGGCCCCGGGGACGCAGGGTTACATGGTTGTCACCCCGGGCAGCCCTGTGCTTGAACTGGGACCTTCCCTTCCCACCAGCACTCGGTGTGGGGGGAGTCGGGCTCCCCGCTGGTCCTCAAACAGATCGTCATCGTGCTGTAGGTTGGGGATTTCA
>NW_010155887.1:0-5593 GCF_000699245.1 Pterocles gutturalis | reverse complement strand
GTCCCTCTGGCCTTTCTAAACCACGACAGACATTTCAATACCTAAGTTTTGGTGAGTCTCTCTGGACAACAGGCTTTAGTTCTGAAGATAGTCTGATGATTTTGAAAAATAAAAGTCTTAATGGAAGCCAGGTTTCTGGTTTTGGAATTTGTGAGAACAGCAGTAAATTGTATGTAATAGACTGATTCAACAAATGCAATCAGCTTTCTAAACTGTTATTATTGGGCTGCCAATATGATTGTCCTTCCTTTGACTAGTTAGCATCTTAATATGGATTTTATTTGTTTATCATTTGATTTTTTTTGTTACAGTGTGTATTTTCATGTATCATAGATAAAAGATACACACTGTACCTCTGTGTTTGTATATAAATTACACAATAATAATTAGAAATCAGATTATTTACATAAAACTACATCTTAATTGTAATGCAGAAATACTTTAAGATTTCTCAAATAATTATTCTGCTCTCCTTTAGTGTATTTCCCTGTGTACGAATTATATTAATGAAGTATACATTCTGATTATAGTTCAGTAAATCACTGTGTTAGATCAACATTACAAAAATAAGCCAGGTAAGGATTAGATCTTATTTTAAGAGAGTTTTATAGGACTATGATTTCATTGGGAGTTCATGGTGGTATCGTAAGTCACAGAACTTAGTTTTATTCATTTCATTAAGACTTGGAGATAAAAATATTATCTTCTATTAAATTTATTATATTACTAATATACTAATGCAACCCACTCCCATCTACTCCCAAACAAAAATGGCAATTAAACCCAATGTTGTATTAACATTGAGGTTTTTAACAGAGGAAATAATCATTTCCACAACTGCAATTTGGGCATATTGCATGTACACATGAATGTTTCATAGACCATTACACTGCTTTGAATTGCTAACTGCATGCGTGCAGCATAGGATTGTGGTTGCTGCAGAAACATAAGTTAAATTCCTTAGTCTCTAACAATGGTGTCAATTATAGTTCCATTTACTTTGCATACAACTTTTTAACTTTTCATTATGTTAAAACATTACTACTTTCTTACTGTATTGTCTACTATATAGAAAGAGATGGCAAAGTTATGATGAATATTGTAGCTTTTAATTTCTTTTTATGTAATCTGCTGCTTTTTCTTTTGTTTTTCATACTCTTCTGACAGCTGATCTTTTGATAATCCCAGACAGGCTGCAGTGCCCTAGAATGATACCTGCTGTCTGACTTTACAAGCTATTCTGCCATTTGTCACACCCATGAAATTAAGGTGTATGCTCACAGACATGCTATACTACACAAGGGTGAATCAGATAGTTTGCTGAATGTGTAACTGCTGGTAAATATCTGTCAAGTCAAATTCAGATGGTTTTAGTTACCATTTGTCTAGGGAGATAGGTAGTTGTATAGCCCTTCTGCAGGTTTGAAAATCCTGCAGAGATGGTTTTGTTAGGAGATACTGTTTGGAAAGATGTGTATTCCTGTTTATCCAGATATTTTAGTTCTTATCTGTCACCAGCAGTTCTGGCTGAGGCCAGTCATGTCTGGCCTAGCTTGAGGCACTAGATAGAACTGAGGACTTTGGGGTGAAAGAGGCAACAATGACAGAGGAATGAGAGATAAGCACGCGTTAGAAATGCTTTAGAATAATAAGAACATACCTCATTTTGCGTGGCCTTCCTTCAGCATTCCCAGTGGAGTCAACTGCCATAGCTGGGCATCTTGCACGCAGAAGGCCTGCAGTAACGAGGACAAGCAGTAACATTGGTCTAGATTCCCAGCTAACGTAAGTCGGCACAGCTCCTTTCACCTCTGTGGATCTACCTCATTCACAGAAGCTGAAATTCTGTCAAACTTATTTCTAAAAGGAAAACATGTATGCTTGACCTGTCTCCACCCGCCAGCATGCATCATCTCTAGATTGCTAAACTTTCCATAATTTAGATTTTTAAAGGAAGGATGTGGTGCATGATCCATAAGCAATGTTAGCAGCCAAGAAATAGAGTCAGCCATGCACTGAATGAAATACTGGCTTCTGCTGAATTAGGAGGTGAAATTCCTACATCGCATGTGTTCTCTTTTAAAAACTGTATATTAAAACAAATACCTCCACTGTCTGCTATGTAGAATTTGGATTCTTGCTGTATAGACATGGTTTGATGCATTACTGTCAAGAAAGAATTTTGCCGATCTGGAAGCAGACTGTTTACTGTAATGAGGAGTGTAGAATGATCATAACATCAGAAAAGACAAAAACCAAGGAATTACTTTGTCAGATAATACGATTCTGATGTTCTGCAGCTTTTTTAAAAATTCAGCTTAAAAAAAAGCCTCTGAGATTA
This sequence comes from Pterocles gutturalis, assembly GCF_000699245.1. NCBI lineage: Eukaryota > Metazoa > Chordata > Aves > Pterocliformes > Pteroclidae > Pterocles > Pterocles gutturalis. The sequence continues at coordinate 3,252 of NW_010155887.1, read as the reverse complement.
ACTGTGCATTGCAGTCTGGAGAAAAATTCACAGGAGGAAACTGGGAGAAGGAGAGCCCTGGTAGGTGAATCTGGATGCATTTTACTGCCATTGTGTCACCTCCCTGTGCTCGCTGCAGAAGGGTGAGCAAGTTCCCTTCCCCTGAGCTCCAGGCTGCCCTCTGACCAACACACAAATGTCGCATACTTGCCTGCAGCCCACAGCCCTCTACCTTGAGGTCTTAGCCATAGTAAGGAAAGCTGTAGATTTGCTCTGATATTTTTGCTAAGTTTCTGTCATATTTAGCAATTTATGGAATTCATGGGTATTTTGAGTTTTGTTTTGGTTTTTTATGACAACTTACAGAAGATTCTCTGAGATCTCATTCTTCCCCGATGTACAAGTGATACTGAAAGTTATGCTAAAGATGCAACAGAGGCATATTTGCTTTCCTGACCAACAGAAACTCTCAGTACAAATACTGTAGAAAAATGACAGTATTAAACACCAGCTCCAGTGGCATCATTAGACTTGGTATATTAGTGAATTTTTTTATTTTTTTCAATAATAAAAAGCAGCTGAATGTTACAAGCTCAAGTTACTTTCTATTTTGGAACCAACACCTATCATCTGAAAAACAAAACAACTATTGGTTACAAGAGCTTTGTTCTAAAAGCACAATGTTACGTTTTACCATCATAATTGAAAGAACAGAGTCATTAGAATTGAACTAGTTATATGTAGAAAAAGATGTGAGACAACTGATACAATTTCATCCATTTATGATTTTATTGGCTCAGATATTTTCAATTTAAGCCTTAATCAATGTCAGGCTAAACTAACAGAGGAAAATATGATAGCTTAACATATGGTTTGCAGCTTGGAATCTTTTTTTTAAAAACCAGCTCGTTAAAAGAATGAGTAAAGCACGTATGCACTGGAGAAAAGTATTTTGAAAGATTATACACATACATTTCTGGAAAGAAGTAGTAAGTGCTTTATTTTTCATCTCACATCCAAAGAAAAATATGGGTATATTATTTTGGATTTTGGGAACAATAGGTTAATTGTATTGCATAGGGAAATGCAAAAGAAACAGCATTGGCCGTCATTTTATATCAACATACACAGAGCTATACCTATTAAGAGCTGTCTCATAACTATTGTGCTTATCAAAAAAGTGCAGTTATCCTAAGATCCTCAAATGGATGTCCGTGAGAAAGGACTGCCTGAGAGAGAGAAAACCAGAAGGAAAAAGAGCTTTTCTTTTAAACCACAGGCCTTCTGGGACATAATTATTGCACAAAAAAAAAGTTATCGCTAGTCCAGACATGCTGCGTTTCAGATACAAGAGGTTATCGCTGACATAAATAACCCAGTTTTGACAGATGAGAGATCTGAAAATCTGCAAAGAATGTTATTTTTGGCTCTGATATACTCTGTGTAAGAGGCTGAAAATGCCCACTAATCCCAGCTGTCGGCACCTGGCTCTGAAAAATGTCTGACATGGAATTGACATGCAAAGGCTGCACATGCATTCAAAACATTATTTTACATGTACTTTTTGGGAGGTTAAGAGTGTGAGTTTACAAGTTGGTGTGTAAAACTGATTAAGCAAGATCACACCAATAAAGATAAACTTAAGTGAGAGGGCAGGGCCCCAATTTTGAACGGGATTTAGAAATTTTGGAAAGCTCTTACAGTTCGAAGAAGAATGTTTAAAGTAATGCACTTTACCTGTGATTGGCTAAGATGCCCTATTTTCTATTTGTTGAGCTATGTTGATATCTGGGAACTCAAGGAACCATCAAATAACACATTAACATTTTAAATTCATGTTTGAAAGTGGAAATTTCAGCATTATTCTAAGGCTTCTTTGGCATGTCATTTTTCTCCCCATAATGCATGCAGTTTCTTTATGCTATTTTGTTTTGCCCCAAAACATGTTTTGGCTATTTACTGTATCCACATTTTGTTTTGTTTTGAGTATACTCACTGCTTTGTGTCAGAGAAAATAACATTATGTTACAAACTTCCTGAGCAACTGCTTGCAAGCCTTTGCCATCACTTCCTGCTGCTTCAGCTTTATGGTGGTGAGATCATGAGCTCAGACCTCCTACCTAAAACTGTTCAGGTTTTCTCTTGAAAGTCACCAGTGGGTTTTCTGAAACACGTTGGTTCCTGTTTGATGGCATCACAGAGGAGGATGTGTTAGCATCTGGCATGCTTGAGAAAATGTTGGATTTCTGCAGAGACTGCAGATTTCTCACATTCCTTCATCGGTGATGAAACTTCCCATCCAATGCCTGAATCTTCTGTAGGCACTCGCTTTCAAAGGCGTCTAGTTTCCTGTCTTTAATGTTTTGGTGGATTTCCAGTTCTCACAACCATATGTTAACACAGAGGTTATATTTGAGTTGGAAATTCTTCATTTTATTCAGTTCCTTATAGCTGTGGCTCCTATATGTTGTTGAATTTAGTTAGTACTCATGCTTTTCCTATACTTCATGTTCCTTTTTCTGATCTTCACTGGCCGTAGAAGATGGAACAATTCCTCCACAGGAGCAGGAAAATTTAGAGATAATGTTTTGTAATTGTTAAATTCAGAACTCAACTAAAAAAAAACAAAAAACAAAAAAACTGCTTCTCCAAAATTTTTAAATGTATTATTGTTGCTATAAATGCCTTTGATTTATGAAAAAAAAAGCACTGTACCTGTTTTTATCTATTTCCTTTTTGAACATTTTTTACAGTTCAATGTACATACTCTTATTTATTCATTGCAGAGTCTTTTAGCACAAGAGAGTGCCATCTGATTTCAGTGAGGTCTCGTACCTCTTTAGTACACAGGATTAAGCAACAGTCACTTTAGTTTCCGTGATCCTCTCACACATTATTATGAAAGTAAAAGACTGAAACATAGAAAAAATTAAATTGTAGAACCTTTTGACCTAGCGTAGTTATTCTAAGGTATAAGCATTACCTGAAATCACTTTCATTTTTTCCCATTGGCTAGATATTTTAAGTTTACTCCTTTCTCTTTCTAAAGCATGGAGGAAAGCTCCACATTTCACAGCATGCTAAAAGCAAACATGTCCTTAAACATCACCAAACTAGCCTTTCTCTGTTTTGAAGAAACTGTTTGAGCAGAATAAGAGTAAAATAAGGTGTAAGAGTAAAATGAGGTGACAATTATTTCATGGGGATTGTGACCAAGTAACAGTGCTTTCATGACATGAATGCTTGCACAGCATTGTAGCTAAAAAAAATATA
>NW_010155886.1:0-5652 GCF_000699245.1 Pterocles gutturalis | reverse complement strand
TGGTGGTGGTCCTGACACCAAGACAGTCTGCATGAACTATCAAAGACAATTCACTACACCAGGAGCACATGAACTTCAGTCTAAGAGCACTAGCAGGTCACATCACTACTGCAGAAGTAAGGAAGTTTTGCAGAGATAAAGTCCTCTCAGAACAGCACAGCCACAGTGAGCGTGCTTCTTGTGTGCTACTATCCCGAAGCTACTGACAAAAAATCCTTTACTTCTGTCTCATGGGAATGCAAGCAGATTTGCAAAGATATAAACCTCCCCAAACACAGCTATCTTCCCCCCACCCTGCCATCAGAGACAGAAACATGAATCACTGTGTGAGGGGAAAAAACCCTTATGGAAATGTGCTGAAACAATCGAGGCCTGTCACTCCTCTTCATTAAAGGCAGGCTCCACAGTAGTTATTGAAGCTCTCTGGGATCTCTTGGGATAAAAGCCAGAATAGAAATGTGCAAAGTATTGTTCTTCATGTATTTTCCCCATACTGCCAGTCTTGTGAGCTATGCACATAGGGCATTCCTTGATTTTAAAGGAAAGCCCCAAAAACGAGTCCCATTCCATAGCCCAGATTAAGTATGATCCTGAATCTGTGTCAGTGTCCACACTAGTGGCTGAGAACTCAGCTTCCTTCGGAGCATAAATTATGTAGTGAATGGTGCATAACCAGTATCGTCATGCTACTGCAAGGATCTCAGCTGTTTTTCCTTGAAGGGATTATCTCAGTGCAGGCAAGGAGGAGTACAAGACTTGAATTAAAAAAAAAAAATATCTTTCTGCATTCCTAGAAATGTAAGAACGCAATACCATATACATACGGAAAGAATGACGCACATGATCCAGGTTTTCTCACTTCATATTTTGAATTGTATAACACTAGGCATTTTGTAGGGGGAAAAAGGGGATTTTTTTTTGTTTTTCCCACTGAGGGACAGAAAGAAGGGGCTAAGCAGAAAAAGGAAGAGGGGAAAAGTGTTCAGAAGCAAAACTGAACCCTTTGTTTCAAGAGGAAAAGCAGGTTCATGGTTCTTGCAAACTTCAGATAATTAACAAAACAAAATGCATAGCACTGATACGAAGCATGGTCTACACTAGGCATTACTGAGACTGGTACTTTCTTGCAGGCTTTACTAAATTAAGTTTTTTTGGAATAAATCTCTGGGATTAATTCTACCCTCTGAGAAAGTTGGTCTAACAGGATAGTGGGGAAAGAAGTCTTAATCCAACAAAACATCAGGTGTCCTGAGCAGCCCTTTCCAAAAGACACTAATGGAATTACCAAAGTTCTTAAGAGTAGCTCACAGCTGCAAGCCTACCTCATTCTGCTACTTATGGGGGGAAAAAAGGCTCTCTGCCATTTCCATAGACTATGAAATTCTCTGTACCTCTACTGGACATTTACACCGTGACAAAGACGCTGCTCTCACACTCCTCTGCCACAGCACCCTGCTTTATGAAAGATAATTCCCTCATGGTGACACTCAGTCTTCGCTTCCTCTAACATTGATCACAAGATCTTATCAATTTCATCACAGCATAGGGATTATCAATCCAATGAAAAATCTCCATGTGTTGCCATTTTTCAGAGAGGCCTTCAAAAACTATTTCCATTATTAGTCTATTTGAATATGAGCACACTAGATCTATCATGGAAGTGTGAAACACACACTATGACTCCTTTTAAGCTGAAGAGTTGAGATCTCTTTGCTTATTACTCCTCACCAAATGCTAATGCACAATTTATTTAATGCCTAGTTTTTGTGTGCTGAATTAGCTCACAACACAGCTGAGTGTCCCTTGTGAGCAAGTGCTCCATTTGCACATTGTCAAGCATCCTAGTCTATTCAGTCCTATCCCAACTGCTTAATGTCTGAAACAGAAGCATCCACTACATTCTTCTTGATCTAAACAGCTAATTTAATACCCTTGGAAAAAAGGAGCCTGGTGTTTTGGTAAGCTCCCATGGGCCTAACTATCACAAAAAAGAGATTGTTGAATACACACATAAAAAAAAGGAAGAGATAGGAGGCAGGCAGTCTGATCTTTATGACCCACTGATTATTCTATCAGTAAGCAGAAGCATAAATCTAGCTCCTGACCTAACAAAATACTATTTTACCTCCCTTTATTCTATATTTTATCTTTATAGCCAATAAAACATTAAACATTACAAAAGGTTATGTTCTCACCAATATTTTCACTAAATGACAATAAATTCAAAGTTGAGCCAAGCAGAGGTTTCAGCAGCAGTTATTCTGACAGTTGTTTGACACTTCCTGCAATTCACTCTGAATACACTAGCACCACTAATACCAAGAAAGCCAGCCCATCTGGAAAACCCAACACTGAATTTGAATCAGTCTAATGACCCTCTTAATGATTTAATGGCAAATCTATACACTAATACAAAGCTGAGCTCTTTTCCAATGATCTGGTATGGTATTTACTGTGGAAAGTAAAATTCCTTCCTTCACCCTGCCTTTTTGAACATTCTCAAATACCAAAATCAGTATCAGCCTTCTTAGCTGATCTCCCTGAGCTTTAGATCAAGGCTCAAGAGTTGTCCTGTTTTTTATTCCACATGAGTTAAGAGGGGAAAATTAAAAGACTTGTATGGGGGGGAGGGGGGAAGAGGAGAGAGATGAAGGGACTTCAGAAGGATCAGGAAGGGAGCAGACTGAGTCTTTAATCTGCTGCAAAACTAAATACTCCAGCTACCCGGACTAGATGTGTATGAAAGACAGGCACTGTGGAAAATGGGTCTGAAAAACTATACGCATTTTATGGTCCATCAATTTGGGAGAGAATGGCAGAGTGTGCAGTTTTGAACTGGATACAGAAACAAAACTACTCAGAACCACTGACCAGCAGACTCCCAAAAGACTGAAGATACAACAAAGAGCACTGGCAGGACAGACATCACAGGACAGACAGAACAGTTCTCCTATCAGTACACAAATTTCCCCAAATATTTCAGTCTAAAGGGTTCCCTCAGTCACCAGCTGTTCTGTTTATTCCATGAAGCATTGTATATTGAACTGTGCATTCTCATCTCAAGTTCCTCGGTCACAAGTTTTCAGAGATACATTATTGTCTTAGAGCAATATAAGACCAAGACCTGCAGCTCAGACAAATGTGAAAGTATTTGCCCACCTGGGAAATAAGCACAGATACATAGGTTATGAAAATTGAATCAAAACACATTTCCCAGGCAGCATTTGAACTGAGACACAACCATTAATGGTCATCAGTCTGGAAGAATGGACCTTGGGAACTGAAAATATTAATGGAAACAGCTCACACCTGTAGTAGTAGGTTTGCTATATCAGGAATTACTTCAGAAGATTTTTTTTTTTTTAATTCAAAAAGAAGAAAGTAATCTCTAATTTAAAAGGGAAACTGAGGCACAGATAAGATAAATAACTTGGATAATGTCACACAGCAGATGAAGAACAACAGGGGAACCACAATCAGACAATTCTGTCACACACAGTTTTTATTTTTTTCTTCTATTAATGAGTCCAAACTGCTGTCAGACTAATTAAAAAGAGAACTGTATAGCTTAGTAAGACTGTCCTAAAATATGCAGTCATGACTACATGGGGAAGATGCAGAAAAATGTTAGCTAGCATCTTCTTTGGGGGGAGAAGAGCACAGCTATACTTATAAAATACGTTAACTACTGTATTAATCCTGAATCGAGAGCATTTTCACAACCCAATTCATGCCTATTCATAATTGATATATTTACATGATACTTTCAGCTATGATTTTTTTCTAAAACCATGAGATTTTATAGTAGCGTAAGAATATGTGATGAGGAAGATTAAGCTAAGAGACAAAGAAAATCTGGGATCAAACAGCCAGGACATCTGCAAGACCAATATCTTCCCAGTTTAAGAGAAACCCTGAGCAAGGGCAATGGAGCACTGTTGTGGCTGAAGGGCCTGCAACACTTCAAAACCTGGTAAATACCTGATATTAGGAGGCAGTCATACAATACTCAGACGCTGAAAGGTATGTAGACGCCTAATTTCCATTGTGCTAAAAAAGACAGGTCTAGATCTTCAAAGACATCAGAGTACCTAATACTCTGCCTTGAAGACTGAAGATACTGACCTGAATTTATAGATGACTCAAGACTCAAGCAGGGCATTTCACTTACTTGGACAGCTCAGGCAGGCTCTTACAGCCTAACAGACAGATCACACCAGGAATCACAGTATTACTTTCCCATCTCATGGGTTGTGTTTGATAAATTACAAGCACCATTCCTTTATTTTTTTTTCTAATATTTAATCAGAGCAAATCAACCCGCATATGTCAATCATCTAGTACTTACCCAACTTCATGTCCTTTTAAAATACATTTCTTACACACAGAACCAAGAGGGCAACATCTGCAGCTTTTTCACCTAACGTCAAGGTGTTTTCTGAGCTATAACATACACTAATCCAAAATATATGTAACATAATTCATTAAAAACAAAGAGAGATAAAGTAGATTGCTGCTTCTCTTCCTGGGATCTGTGCTGCTGAGTCTGAGCTCGACTCATGCACACATGGTCAGCCTCTGAATATTTTGTCAGTTCATCAGTTACATTACTGAAGTTCATTATTTTGAGCCTTTTGGCTCCTACCCAGTTCCAATTACTTGTTTTAAAACACTGCATTAGCATTATCACCAATTACAGACACAGCAGCTTATTCTGAAATAACTGCACCTCTGATTTCTCTCCACAATCCTGTCTTCTGTGTATGGCAATAAATAATGAAGGGAGGAAATAACTGAAAAAAGTGAAATCCCACCTTATTAGTTTTTTATTGTCTTCTACATAACACACACAAACTAACACAGCTCATATCCAGGCAGGTTTTGAACCGACAAGCAAACCCTGTTCTCTTAAAGTAAAATAAATTAGCCCAAGACAGAAGAGAAACAGGAAAAGGAGGAAAACTGGCCGATCTACCCACTTCAAACATATAGCATGTTAGACCTGAATGTAATCAGAAAATAAAAACCAGTTGCTTTAGTATTACTTTCTCCATTAAAAAACAAAGGCACAAAAATAGTCTGCCACTGTCCCAGATGTAATTATAACTTATATCAGCCTTTTACCACCTTCATTTAGCGCAAGGATTTGCTAAATAAAAGCCTTTAATATAAAGGGTTTAAAAACAAGCTATTAAAACCTTGAAATGTTGAGTGCATTTGCAGTACACAGCTTTGCAAGAGATGAGAAAAAAATCCGCTTGTAATCCATAATTTCTAATAATAGCATTATAATGTCGTCACAGTCTAGAACCACTATGTAGTATAATCTGTTTTCTGCTTTCCTATTTACGGGGGAAAACCTTACTACAATGAGGAAGGAAATTCAGAACTAAGAATTCACAGTAAAACCTAAAACATATCTAAAGAGCTCCTAGCATCATTTTTTTTGAACGGTGAGGAAAAAAATAGAGGTGCGAAAGAATTTAGATCCCCTATTATATTTATTGTACAATGCCAACTGTTGCTTTACTGATGTATTTAAGTACATAATTGTTAATATATTTGTAATAAGTCAATTCCAGGATTTACTATATAATCATAGAAAGCCTACAAAGTAATATTAATTTAATGTTTTTATTATAAAATATTTTA
>NW_010155885.1:0-5536 GCF_000699245.1 Pterocles gutturalis | reverse complement strand
TTTGCAAGACTTGGATACAATTGACTTATTTCATCACTGCCTGTGATGCTTTCCCCTCACTGGCAGTCTTATTTGCAAAAGGGAGTTTACAAAGAGGAAAGCCAGCCACGTTTTCAAGGCTATGCCACTCACCATCCCTTTGGGTTTAAGCGTCTTTTAAAACAAAAGCTCTGGTGTAAAAAAAGTCATCACAACTGAATCTGCACAAATTGGCCAATGTTTTTTACCCCCTAGAGCAGACGCACAAGAGGGCTATTTAAAAAGCTCTGAGTTTGTTCCAGCCTTATGCTTACCTGTAGCGGTAAAACCAGCATGAAGCCAGCTGGCACAGATCTGAACCTGCCCGGAGCTGGCTGCGAACACACCTGCACACTGGGGGGAGGCGGCCAGGACCGCACACTGCAGGTCAGGGAGGACAGGGACTAGGAGCCCCCGGGAGTCTAACAGCTCACCTCTGCCAGAGTCACACCTCCCTCCGTGGGTGCGTCACCTGCTGCTGCAGGATCTTCTCCTTTCCAGTGTTTTCCAGTTGCTTCATGTAATGCATTACTCACTTTCTCCTCCCAGAAACTGCATCGTACTGAAGTACAGAAACCTCAGGAGGAAACTTCGGACAGATCACTTGAAAGATGAGTTTAAACCGAAAAAATCCCAAAGAAATTTGAGGGAGCATAAAGGTGATGAAGGTCTTACAGAAAATGCAAACAGAGCACATTGGTTAATGAATTACCACAGAAAGACCACAGGAAATCCAGCAACACAGGTTGAAATACTTTTTAGTTGTTTATTATAAAATACATATTTACATGTGAAGGCACTTTGAAACTGTTAAAAAAATTTCTTATAAGCTATTGTTTTAGCTGTTCAACAAGTCCAAAAATATTTTTCTATTATCACCTAAAAAGGTGAAAAAATCTGAACTGAATCCAGTACATTTCTTTTTCTAATGAAAAAAGACTACACCTAATGACAACTACTCAGGATTTTAGCACCATCAGTTTCCTTCAGTTTCAGAGAACACAGGAACCGTGTGGTAAGCAGACACACGAGGAGAGAGCTGCACATGATGTTGAATTAAAACCAAATCAAGTCTCCTCATACAATATTGCTGACAGACTCATGGTGTTAGGCCTGGTTGTACGTTTCCCACCCAGAAAGGCTGCAATCCTCTGACTGCCAAAAACTGCATCAAGATCCCCCATTTCTGCCGCAACACCAGAGGCTTTTAGGACTTGAGTATGTACATTGAACAGTTATGGGTGTAACAGCACTGACGAGCAGATCCAAAGATTGCTTCTCTTGTACTTTTTATCTCAGGATCTGAAGGCAAATATTAAAAATTGAATAGAATTAAAAGAAATAAAGAACCTATATTAAACCTAGTCCATTGCATGACTGTTTCCTCAAACTGCAGCTCTCTATGCTCAGACCTTTCAGAAATAAGCACCTTTGTTTGAATGTAAAAAAAAAAATTCAAATATTTGAGTACTTAAGCAAATTATGGAGTTTGTAAGCTTTCTACTCACTGCTGAGTAGGGTCCCTGTGCACGTACACTTTTAAACACATTTTTCCTCCATCATTGCTGGCCAGATTCATTAGCTGAGACTGCTTGAAATCATCACAGTGTTCTTCCCTGGAACTGTGGTACAGCAGATTTTGCAGCATATACTAAAGAATCCAAACAATGAAGTGAGCAGAGCTCCTTAAACAAGTCCTATGTAATCATTCAGGTTTTTTTTTTTTGTTCAATATACACATAAATACAGTGCTGAGAAGTTTCTCTATGTCTCTAATCTTAAATGCAATTATGAAATAAAATCAAGCTACTGATTTACAGTAATGAATAAACCTTGACTTCTCTCCATTTTGGTAAAATAAACCCTACCAAATCCCTTGGCATTGAAAAAACTTTGTTACAAGAACTGGATGCTGGAATTTACACATTTCCAATAAATCCAAGCCCTTCATAGCTATAAAACCCCATATATACAAACATGCCTTATCTGCTGGGCTTACATTCAGTGTAGATACTACACAAGAGGCTAGATCTTCAGGAAAAACTAAAATGAAGCGATACAATTTGTTAAATGAATTTGTGCATTGGAACAGCTGTAAGATGGCCAAAGCCCCTCCTGTTTTCCAACTGTGACCGTCTTCATGGTAAGTTGCAGTACATATGAACAGCTTCTACACCAGGGCTGCAATCAGGCTTCCAAAGAGAAAGGAGCAGCTCTGCGGCAGCATTCACCGGCTCAAAAGAAAGGCAATTCAGACTCCCTGAGCCATATTTCAGTACTTTATCAGAGGTCAGTGTCCAACTGAAGTCACTGCTATTTGTACTTTTTGATCATTGCCCTTGTTATTGCAAAAGCTGTCTGATCCCTGTCATAATGTATGTTTTCACTGAAGTTCTGACAGGACATGGAGCACAGCACAAATCAGACAGTTCAAAACTGTTCAGCTCTTCCTGAGGCTAAATGGTCAGTTTGTTCTCCACTCCAGTTGCTCCACAGTAAAATTATATATAAAATTCCACATTCTTTTGAAATAAGGCACTTTTAAAGTTTCTTCCCAAAATACCAAAAGCTTGAGGAAACTTAACTGACTTCACTCATTTCCTTATCATTCTTATTCCAACAATAAAACCAGTATTACTAGAAGCTGAGTTACACTCGGAACTCACAATGCTCTAAATTAGGGTTGAGAACATCCACTATGGCTTTCTACAGATCACTCTTTTGCGAAAACACCTCCAACACAGTAACTCATAGCACAGCGTGGCCTTTGGAAACAAAGATCATCACCACCTCTTATTCTCTGGCGTTTACTACTTAACCTTTGCTTTCTGCATCCTGTGGAAGTCGGGTAAAAGTTCAGTGCTACAGAAACGTGTCAGTTGTCTGTATACAAAGGCAAGAAATAAATAGCGCAATAGCTGTATCCAACTCCATAGCTTTTAGATCCCACAGGAAACAGGCAGTTTTAATGATTTGCTCTTTCACTGACAACATCCTGGAGACGTTTGAGTAGAACGTCATCATTTTCCTGGCAGAGTCGCTTTGTAGGGGATTCATTGTCACTATCAATTGTTATTGCTCGCTTCTTACTCCTGTGTTCACCTTGTTTTATCATGTTGTTGATGTCCTTCAAACTCTGCAATCAAGACAAAAAAAAAAAATCACAAGTTATTACGACTCCATTTCAAACTTGCTCTGGTTTTCTGTTACCTGCGAACATAAAGTTATTCTGAACCTCTCTGAGCAAGTGATGGATTCTACACAATGAATTCTACCCTTCACTGCAAACTGAGAGACTAGTTCAATGAAACCTCACTGCATAAGAACACATCCTAATTAGGAGATTAAGTAATCCTCTCTCCAATTGTCCCCTTTCAACCTTTTTGCTTTCTACCTTGGAAGGGCTCCCATTGAATTTATACAGGAGTGCACTTCGAGGTGTCAAGCAGGCACCGTTCTTGTGAGGCGAAACATAAACAGAGTGCTGTTGAGAGATCCGTCGAGGAGACACTGCCTGTTGCTTAATGTTGGGGAACGGAGACAAGGGAGGGGCTTCCACCTGCAAGAGAGGAGAAATTTGGATAGGAGCTGAATAGGAAGGTATTTAAGAGCAGTAACTTCACAGAAGGGAAGATTAATACACTTCCAAGTCTTCTAAAGATTTTTATCCCCTAACAGTTAAACAACAGATCAAGTATCCACCAAACAATTGAACAAATTTACTTTCCAGATGTGTTACACAGATGCTCCACAGGCATTGGAGCAAATGGGTGTTCCATCAATACAAAGAAGCTGAAACCAGGGCTTTAAACTGATCTGCACCTGCATTTGTTCTCCTGAAAGGCTGTCAGAGCAAGGCCTCGTACCACTACCTACAACTATTTGACTTCTGTAACCCCACCAGGTGAATAACAGAACAAAATTATTCACATACATGTAACTGGCAGGAAAATGATTCTGTGTCTCATTATTAGATAGAACAAAATTCCAAAATACTTTACTTACTACATGATCCTGGTTCATGATATCGTACTTCAGTGCAAATGATTTTACTCTTCCTACATAGACTGCGTTGTAAAATTTAATCAGATCTCCTCTCTCCTCTGCTTCTGACTCACTGGAGTTCTCCACAGTGGGTCGTCCCAAGGAACTGCCACTTTTCACAGATGAGTCTAACAAAAAGAGAGCGTTTCAGATTTCAGAAACGTAGTATCATCAAACTGGGTGCTTCAGATTCAAACTTAACTGCATCCAACTGACACGAACTTGTCCATAAATTGACTAGTTAATGGGATGAATTAAGGAAACATGCTCCAGGCAGCAGCAGGGTGGTTATGAACGTCAAGAGGAGCTACAACTCGCTGCTAGCGGGCTAGTGGATTATGGCTGAAAAGGGCAACATAAATCTTTATTCCAAACTTGGAAACAGCTGCAGCAAAACACTGTAGCACAAGTAACCCCCTTTCCCATGCTTATTTTGGGAGTGGTACAAAGCTGTTTGTTGCTCTTAAAACTAAACTTTAAGCAGCCTGACAACTCCCAGCTTCTAGCTGCTGTAAAAGTTTCTAGTGACCAGCTGGCAAAGACCAGCTTCGTACTCAAGTCTGCTGCAAAGAAGCCCTGACACCATTTGTTCAGCCATACTATCAAAGGGCTGTTCAGTGGAAAAAGCTGCAGCCACACAGAGAGTATATTTCCGTTAATATTGTCTCTCCCCTAATTAAGCAGGATCACTACTGAATGAACCCTTCTACGTTTCACCCTCCGTACTGGTTACTGCCAAGCAAAACAAGGCAACACAGAGTAAAGCCTCTTGCAATCAGTGCACTGAGACAAACTTCAAAAGCTTCAGCTGATACCCGTAACCGTAACTCCTTAGTGTGTCTGCCTTGTGACACAACACAAGCATATGTTCCTGTAAGCTGGTGTCAGAAGAGCAGGAGTTCATACTAGATAAAGGATACATGAGTCTATTAACTGAAAAAAAAAGTCTGGCAGGAAAAGCACCTGAAGAACTTTGTAACTAAGTGCATTTGTTTGACAAAATACCGGAGTGCAGTGCCACTTCAGATGCAATATGACATCCAAGAATTGTGGAACTGCTGGACAGGATGCTGAACCTACAGAAGATGAATGCTTTCCCAGACCCTGGTGGGATCCTCAAAAGGCATTTTAAAAATTGCTCTAATACTTGTTCAAGCAGTTGAATCCCACCCACAGTGGGAATTTACCAAAAGGAACAGTCTTTTAAGAAAATTTCTGCATGCATCCTGGCTGCAGATGTGCTCTGCTCATGGGTTCATACATGGGCTTGTTACCTCTCAGTTTCCTGACATGTCACTGAGAACAGGCACGGCACAATTTTCATGCTTTTCTCAAATACTACTCTCATCCCTTTTCTCCTCTAGCCCAGAGCAATGAAATTACCAACTCGAAGTACTGAGTCCTGAGCAACAGGCCTCGAACCAAAGCTGACCTCTAGAGGAACACCTCCAACAGAACATCATATCATACTAGT
>NW_010155884.1:0-5011 GCF_000699245.1 Pterocles gutturalis | reverse complement strand
CTGGACTCTCTCCAACAGGTCCATGTCATCTCATTTACTGTTTTAAGAATTCACCCTGAGCCATAAATGTGGGAGAAGAGCCACTGGCAAAAAGTAAGAAACTGTGGAACTGAGAACTGAAGTAGCACAGGTAGCACAGGAATCAAATGTTCAGATTTCTAGAAGCAATAGCAACCATGGTGGCCTTAACATTTGCAGTGATTTTGCAGTGTAGAAGCTGATGATCCAAATATGGTCTTTCTATTCAATATATCCACATGAATCCCTGTTGGAAACTGTGTTGAAAGCAGCTAGTTATCACCAATGGCATACTTATCTTCAATATCAGCCAAGAAAGCTGTAGCATTCTGAGTGTCCCTTTCACAGACAAGCAAGTGAGTAGGAGGTGGAAGTTTTTCATGTCACAACAGACTTCTTCGATGGCACTTTTCTTACCTGCTTTAGGCATCAAGGATGTAGATACTTATTTTGTCAAGGCTCTTTATAGTCAGTGTGAATAAGGAGACATGCAAACTGACTTGTGTTAGATGTCTTCTTTCAAGGGAGATGAATTGCTCCCTAGAAGCACCATCTCCCTCTGGCAACCAAGACCAGCCTGGGATAGGTAACTCCGTTTGCTGTACAGTGTTTCCATGTGTGGTGTTCCGCGCTTCAGCCAGAAGAAGGGTTCCTCTCACTATGAGTCACAATTTCCAGGCAGTGGTATGAATGGTGTTTCATTTCAAGTTGATAGTAATTCTCTGAACACAACCAGTGATTTACAAATAATGTATAATTTTCCAAAAAATGAAACTAGCTATGACTCAAGGATTGAGCTTGCACCTCTTAATTTTTAGTGGGTGAAAAAGTGAGCAGGCATTAGATATCTTTTGATTACTACAGTTCCAATATCTGCATTTCTAAATCAAAATTATTTCAATTATGAAGTAATCATACAAGGTCTTTTTTGATGTGTGTCAGGTTTAAAACAGCTAGGAGATCACGCAGTCCCTCTGTCCACTAATTACAGTTTTCAAACTCAGTCTGGCAGCTGCTTTCATGTGCAAAGGTTCTGCATGCAGAAGGAGGCAAGTTTGCCCGAAAGAATGAGTTTCTAAGCCTACGAATACTATCGCAACCACTGATTAACGTGAAATCACAGACACGGGTCTGGTTCATATATATACACGTACATTAGATAGGCATAATAGCTAAATCATAGTAGTAGCTTTGAAGTGGACTTAAACGCAGGTTACATAACTGGCCCTTGATACTGTAAATGCAGTGCCAAAGGACCTTTAAGTGAAGACTTGTATATGTAACAAAAAAGTTACTTGATTTAATCATAAAATAAATCATAATTGCACTTTTCAGAAGTTATTTACACTTTACAGTTTTACATCAAAGACTAAGCCAAATCCGTTTCATCTAGAGGAAAGTATGTGGAATTATTCAATAACAAGCTATCAGATACCTTTACATTTCATTTATTAGAACGTAGCAAGCATGTGGCTTAGTGTCAGGAAAACCCCTTCAGGTTTTGTCATGTATGCAAAACCCAAAGATTATGAGGTTATAAACCTAACTGAATTAATTTGCTACTCCGTGCTGGCTCTGCATCTTGAATCCAGCCGAAATCAATATCCTGCTAATTAAATGGAATTTCTTGCGTGTTTTCATGAGCTTTTTCCAGCATGTTTCCTGATTTGTATTGACTGGCTTCAGGTTTCCCAACTGAGTTTCTGATTGTCAGATGGGATGTACCAATCTTTTGCTAAAGATTTTATCATCTTGAAAGTATAATCAAGCATTAATTAATAATTAAATAATAAACAATTAAAGATTATCCTCCTGTCTTTCTGTATGATACACTTAAACAAGTATCATTATGGTAAGCTAAACATCTACATTCATACAGACTAAACTTCCAAATACAAGCAGCTGGGCATAACAAGAAAAAACAAAGATTTCACATGAAAATCAGTGGGTCCCATTTTATGGCATTGGGAATATTAAATTATTTTGAGTGTGTTTATCTATATACAAGTGTATCTCACGCGTACCAGTTCTGTAGCTGAAGGATTTTCTTAAATAACAGGATGGAATTAAAATAGAATAAATGTTTGTTCAATAAGAACATTCTTGATATGCTTTAAACTCCTCAAAATTCCAGAAGGCAAACTGTTAACATCCCCTCCTGACTCTTGCAGAGCCTGACTGGACTGTACAGTGTACCACTGCATGGAGATGTCCTTGGTAATCCAAATGCCTGTTATTCTTTCCTGTGTCTGGGATTCTGCCAGAGCACAGCAGGGGATAAAATAAACATGAGGACGTGAGTGGACAAAGAAAAGCAAAAATAGCATGCCTTGCAGAGGTTAATTCATGCAGCACTGGGGTAATTGCCGCTAGCTTGAGAGTGGGTCTATGGGGTTGAGGGGATCCTAATGTCTATGAAAACAGAGGCTTATAAATACAGAATATTTCAGGTTTTTAACAAAAGAAATCTCAAAATACAGTACCAGTGTCACATTTTAAAATGCTAAAGGCCTTCGATTTCATACCCAGATTAAGGCAGATACACAAAACATGTCCTGTTCAAGACATAAGTGCAGTACACGTGTCACTCCTTTAGATTCAGTCAGCAGGGTTACATTTAAAATGAGAACTTCCCACTCTTACTTAATTTGCCCACTGAATATATTCTAATCTTATTACAGAGAAGTATTTCTGTGGTAAATTGCACTGCCAGACTTCTGGCAGAGAAGTAAAACGTTCTGAAATCCCCACTCAAGTCTATTGAGTAAAGGATGCTTTCCCGAAGCACTGGAGGAACCTGACACCTTGGGCTTTAAGGGGGATGTTTTTGATAAAATGGGCTTTGTTCTTTGTGCAATATTTTGAACAATATGTAAATATGCTGTGTTTTGTACTTTTGCTTACACCCGTACACCCACGGATATTTGAATGAACTTAATTCACCACAGACAATTATTTTAATTTCAGGGTAAATACCACAGATGCTTACATTTTCAAGTGCGAATGTGATTTGTAGCAGTTTCACGTCTTTCAGTCTGTGGTAAATGCCATCTATTATTTGAGAAATTAGCAGATGTGTATCTGCAGACTTGCATCAGGTTAACCATGCACATCACCAGTGGCTGAGTTCAATCATCACAGCGCTTTGTACGCACAAAAGTCACTGGCTCACACATGCCAGTCCAGCTCCGTTTACTTCCTAGCGGAATATATTCAGTACTTGCGTTTAGGACTGGAATTCTTACCAAGAGACAGTTAAATGTGTCCTTTTAACTTCTGCAAATGCTTTTGAAATTTCCTCTTTACTTGAACTTCGTGAAGGCAGCCATATTCATTGCAACCGTTTTCTCAGATAGACCAAAAAAATAGCACATTGTGTTGTTGGGTGGGGATTTTTTGCTATGTGCAAACTGAAAGAAAGCTATGTGTAAAGTGATGTACCTATATTAAGCCGTCCATATTAATGGAGTTCTGAAAATGTGTTTTTTGGAAGACACCCATAGCACATATATGTGTACATGCTACTTGTCACTGTCAATCGGATAGATAAGTATTTATCATTTTGTTATTCTATCCAACTCAACTCCTGCCTTTACAAACAAAAGAAAAGGCCTCTTACCAACTCACATCCCAGGCCTAATATTCCATTTGATATTGATATATCTATTTGATAATACTTGACACAAAAAAACCATTGTAGAATTCAGAGTTGACATATTCATCCTGGTTTCTTGCATGGCTATTCATTTATCATCTATGCAGTCCTACTGCTCTTCCACGTCTATAAACTTCTTCAGAACTTAGCCATCCTCTACAAAGAAGTAACTGTCCTTCTGAAAAAATGTAAAATATTGCTGGTGTTATCAAGACCTCTGTGTGACACAGAGCAATGTGTAAGGACAACTCTTCAGTTGTTGCTTTCCCTTGCTGCTGGTAATTTTGCAGTAGGCAATTCAAAACTACAGAGAAAAATGCTAAGAAAAAGGAATACATGTATTTTTGGTCAGAAAAAAATCTATTTTATCATAGCATAAAACAGTGAACACTGGTCTGTAATCTACTATTTGGTTTAATCTAAAATTGATATTAATACATAAAATAAGAATGCAATTAGGAGATCGGTAGTTCTTCATACAGAATGGAGTTTCATTAGGCTGTTGTTATATAATATTGAATTTTATTTGTAGTCTGCATCCTTGTTCATTTTTAGAGTTGGGTAAGGTACTGATCTCAAGGCTTTACAGACTGAAAAGACAGCAGAAACAGATGGTTGACACAGAAGGAGGACTAAAAACTAAATGTCTGGTCTATGTAGTGGACAGTGCCTTCTGGAACAGGTTTATTTTGATGGGTGGCAATATTGCAATTGCTGGTAAAATCGAAGATACATCAGAACCTAGAAACTATTTCATTTGACCTAGAAAGTATTTCATTCAGTTGTTTTTTTAGACCAGAATCCAATTAACATTTATGTGATAAACTCTACTATGAATGTGTGCGTCAAGCTTCAGTTTGAGAAAATAAATCAGACTGTTGAATATTTGGGGTGATGCATTATGGACCGGAATTTTTTTCTTGTTGTGCAATTCAGATAGCAGATAAAAAGAAGCAGATTTATATTGTGCATTACAGAGCAAAGGTAGATTTAGCTTCCAGTGAAATCCGTCAGCTGGTCCATGTAGTTCAGTAACAATTAACAATGCAGATGCCCTTTGTTTTAGCTAGTTTCAGCTACTCTGTTTGCTAAATGAGCTCACAGTTTTCAACAATTATTCTGCATAAAAGAGTGACAATCATCATCTTCAGTGGAGTTAAAACAAACGTCCATCACTACTGTACAAAGTACTTTCAAGAGGCCTGTAGTTTTTTTAAATTATCAATACTGTTTTGCAGAAATAAAACTACTTTGGAAAACAGTGATATTTACACGAGCTACTCTTTTCAGTTAATCATTAAAGGCCTAGCAGGATTAAAAAAAAAAAAAAAAAAAAAA
>NW_010155883.1:0-5581 GCF_000699245.1 Pterocles gutturalis | reverse complement strand
TGGACGTCGGTTTGCTCTCTTGCACGTTGCCGAGAGAAAATAATTTAGCGAGGGTTCGCCCTGGGCTTGCCTTTCATTTGAGGCTTTTTTAACCTGCTTCCCCTGGCGACTGGATGAGGTTTTAAATCGGAATGGTTTAAGGAAAAATAACTCTGAAAGTTGGAACTAAAATTTTCCCTGAAGTTATGTAACTCCCGGCTGATGCTGAATGCAAATCAGAGTGAGCCAGTGGTGTCACTAATTACGAGCCTGCACTGAGGTCACAGTGTTCCAGTTTTTTGTCCAAAGTGGATATAAACCGTTCAGCAGCACCATGGCAGAGAATATAATACCTTCTATTAAACTGTGTTTCTTTAGTCATTATATTTATCAGTGTGTCTTTTTAATTGATTTTGACTTAATCGTGTGCTCCTGCTTCCAAGTGCATATGTCTTAGAAATAAAATCCACACTATAAAAAATAAAAATGAAAATAAGTTGCTAAATTATTGTAGCCTTGGTGAATTCTTAGGCAGGAATGAATCAGAGGAAACCTGTGCTCTTTTGCTGACAGTTAGACTGGATGATTGTAGTTCTCCCTAATCTATACAATTTAACCACTTGTTTCAAGGCATCACTTTATTGGGCTTTGTGATGAAGGATAGGTTTTTTGGGTATTGCATATACTTCGTACTGAGGTCAGTAGGAGGTTGGAATACTCTAGGAATTCATTTTTCTGAAATAAGATATTCTCTTGTTTTTAAGACATAGGAGAAACTCCTCAATTTCAAAATGTCATCAGTCAAACGCTTGGTTTATGCATTCATCCGTTTCTTGAGAGAGCAGAGTCAGATGGATACTTTTACTCCAGATGAACAAGAAAGCTTAGAAGGTAAGTGATAAAGGTGCTAATATATGTATGTATAATATTTACCCATGTGTTAAATTGCTTGATGTACGTTATCACAAAAAGCAATTGGTGTGACCTGAAACTGATACCAAATATAATCTGTGAATAAGATCATGATCTTAATATTTCTGAGATTATTAATTTTAAAGCATCTCTCACTTAAGAAATGTTAAAAAGTTATAGAATGTGTACTTCCTTAATTTTGAGCAACAGATACTTTGAATCACATCAAGTTAATTAGTGCCATAATACAGACAACGGTAATGATTTTGTATGTGTCCTACAGCTTTTTGCCTGCTGAGTCTTTTTCTCTTTACTGTTATGTTTGGTTTCTTTCTGCGTTTTGTGTCTGATGGTAGCTGTGCTGGCCATGGAGGAAGTAAAACAATTACCATGTATTGCTTTTCCCTAAGTCCTGGAGACTTCATGGCAGGTGGTATCACAATGTGGAATTAAGCAAGAGAAAAACAAAAAGTCTTAATTCTACAATGAGCTTTTCATGATGTCTATTTAAAATCTGTTTTAAGCAGTCTTTGTTTGTATGACTGAAGCAGAGGAGGGATTTCAAGATAAGAGGGGGAAGTGTAGGACCAGCAGTGCAATCAACAGCATCCAGGCAGTTGGTCACTGAGTTTCATGAAATCTGAAGTGTGGACAGTAGACTTTTCTGAGGTGCAAAGCAAGTCCTGCTTCTCAGAGGCATCAACTTAAAAAGATAAACCTGGAGCGTGCTTCCTTACAATGTCTATTGGTTTTACAGTGCAGTTGTTCACTAATGTAAGCAAGAAAGAAATGTTTGTATCATGATATTCAGAATATACTCCCAAAAGAATAAAAGCCAGAAGGTTTGGTTTTACATCAGAATTTTGTACATTTGAAAAGTGGTAGTCATCTATGAATTTAACCTGTATCAGGTTATGATGATGCTCAGCTGATGAAAGAAAGCAATGTTTTTGGTAATCATATGAGAGGTGAAGAGTATTTCTTTAGGTTTTGTAATAAAACTGATAAATATTGGGTTATGACTGAAAATATACCTGAATACATGTCTTAGAGCAGCTTTAGCCAGTGTCTCTATGAAGGAATCAACAATTTTAAGATTATGTTTTCTGAACAAAAAATATTATCAAACCTCTGTTGTGCTTGAATGCTGAAATAAAATTTAATGTTTTAATACAGATATGAAATCCTAATTTTAGAGCATGCCAATAGCATAGTACCATATGCTATATGTGAGAGGATAGGAGGTGGGCATTCTGAATAATTGACTCATTTTGCTTGTGCAAAATATCTTCAGTGCATGTGGAGTAGCCATAGCCCAAGTCCCACCCAGTGAACTGTTTAATGTTAGGTGGAGATGTAAGGGATGAAAAAATTAGACTGATGTTTTTCATTGGTACCTTATGTACCTACTGGGCATCTATGAAAAGATAAAACACTGTAGGATTAAGTATCTGTGTGAAGAAGTAATTTGTAAACAGTTCACATTCCTCGGAAAAGAACAATAAGAGCTAGATCATTACAAATAAAATTGGGACTTAATCAAAATATAAGTCTAGCATGTAATCAAACTCCATTTATATTGATAACTTGCATTATGCATGTTTGAATTATATAGTGACATCAATGATAGTGTAAATTTCCTCTAGGAATTTTGTACTTGCATGATGAGTAAAAAGTCTTAATTTGAGAAAGCAGAGTAATTGGAAGGTAGACTGCAGAAATATACTCCTCTGCAACCTAGGATTTAGAGCAGTGATACAGATCTTTGGTGGCTAATGCTCAATGCTGTTGTATGAACTAGAAATTTCACTTCTTCCAAGTTATATTTTAGACAGTGTGTTTAAGTGGCAGTTATTTCTCTTTCCTGTTTATAGTTTCTGGTTTTTTTCTTGTCTATAGCACCTATTTCTGTGGGACTAAAGCAGAAGCTCTCTGCAACCTGTACAAGGCTGTGATTTTTTTTCTTACTTCAAAGATCAATGTACCACAATGAATTTCTCTAAGGCAGTGTTTCCAGAACAGTGGAATGCATCCCTTAGGGCAAGGAATGTGTGTAATACTTGAGATGGGGGAGGTTTTGCGTCAGAGGAAGCAAGAGGATGCCAAGTACTAAAGAGGCCTCAGCAGCCCAATTAATATTCATTATTCAGTCATGGCAGCCTGTATGTCTGCTGTGATGCCTTGATGTTGCTTGCAGCTTGTGCTTGGACAGCAAAAAGTCCTGGAGCTATGTGGCACTGAGGATGCTGAGCTGGGCTCCAGCATAGCCCAAGTGCTCTTGTTGCCAGGTCGTAGGTGTTTGTGTGAGCCCCAGCTGTTCAGCGGGGTGGTAGGTATCGCTGCTGGTTTGCAAGGTGGTCAGTACAAGCTTCAGCAACTGCCTATGCCTCTCAAGGTGTGTGTGATGGCAGAGGTAGTAGGGAGAACAGATAACTTTGAAATTAGACATGGGAAAAATCTTAGATTCATAGCTCATGTGGTACAGCAAGTCTTTCCCAACTTACCGATGGTATTGAATTTGCAGTAGTTGACAGTGTCTCACTTTGATAATGGGATAGTGAGATGCTGGCGGTCTAGTCTCTTCAGATACTTTTCAGACAAAAACAAATCTTCACTCCTTTGACTTTACTGGGGTCAAGTTTTTACATCACATTAAAACACGGTAGTTACTGATCTCGTCACAATTTTATACATTTTCTGATTTGGAAAAGTTTCTGTTTTGGCTATGTTTATTTTTACATGTTTCAATTGTTGGCTTGCATGCTAACCAATGATTATTATTCTAAACTATGGATTCATCCCAAAAGAGCTCCTAATTTTGTTATACCTGTGATAGGTAGATTGTAAGGATTATAAATTAAAATTTTCAGTTAAAGGAGAAGTGTGGGAGTTCACTGTTAACAACTGTTTATTTAATGGGAATGCTTACTAGTAATAATACTATATGCAGGATTATTTTGTTTAGGCATAATTTGCACTGCAGCACCTTGCAGAAATCTCCTGTATGATAGAGAGTTGGTATCGCAGACGTACTGCCTTGAGAAAGATAAAGGAGGGGTTTGTATTTTAAATTTAGGCAAAACTAAAAAGTTGGTGAGGCATTCAGGAAAGGTGAAATAAGTTTGAGGGGAAGATGTGTGAACATACTATGGCAAATGCTTCCTATTAAGTCATGTAAGGAAAAACAAGATATGTAATTTCACTGATTTTATGATAGGCCTGGCAATAAGTACTATTCATATATAATTCATAATTCAGCACAATCAGTGCTTACTTTATGAGAATTAAGCTTTTCTACTTAGTAGGAGACACAGGAGTTTAACCCAAATCCTTCAGCACTCTTAGGGTAGTTTAGGACATGGCAAATTGATACAGATTTTTAGCATTTATAGGTTATAGGAGCAAGTTGTATGCATATTTAACAATGTATTTAATTTTGTATCTCATTGACTTTTTCTGAATAATTTCTGTTGTATGTTGTCAGAGTTTAAAAAAAAATGAATTTTCCAAGTTTTACTATTTATTTTACAAGTCTACTTTTTTCCCCCTTTCTCCTAGCTGTAATGTAAAAAATAGGCTCCTCAAACTGGCCTTACTGTTGCTAAATTTCAGTAATTTTACTTTTCTAATTTTGGGTCAGTGCTAAGGTTCAATATAATGCAAATAAGAATTCAAATTATATTTATTATATTCGTTGGACTGAAATTTAATTTAAATTCCAAGATTCAGGTTTTACTGATACTTAATCTGAATTCAGCTACTTCTGGTTGTCTGTGGTTCGAGTTAAAAACGTCATGTTCAAAATAGGCTTTGCAAAGACTCTTCTTTGTTCCTGCTTGGTTTTCAGTCTAAAACATTTAGATTATATACCTTAATGAAAACATTCTACTAGATTCTCAAGATGATAGGGAAAATAATGATATAATTTAAGATGCTATAATTAACAGAATACATGTATATACAGAATTGCCATTGCCATATATATAGCAATTGCCATTGATCTTATTTTGCTGAAAAATATGTGAGCACGTTTAAAACTTCATTTTGGTATTTGGCTCTACTTTTTAAATAATTGCTTCTTGTGAGTGTATTTGCATTACTGCAGGTTTGGGAGGGACATTTAATCCTTACACAACAGAACATGGGAAAGGTATCTGCAGATATCTTTTTTAATAGGATGAAGGCTCGTGATTAGTGAAGCCTTTTATTAATAAACAATGTCTTCAAATGAATATATTTTGTTCCAAAAAATATAAGAGTAATAAGTATCTTGCATTTATTCTTTACATTAAAGATGAGCCATTTTCTTCCAACTGTCATGCCACACAAATATGTGGTAGTTGTGGTGTTTTGAGGTGGGTATGTGACACGTGTGTAGTTGTATTATGAATTGTAGTGGTTTTTTTAAATCCTCATATTTTTATGTTTTTTAAAAAAGACATTAAATGATTGAAAGACTTGAAATAAGTTTTAAATTGTTTTAATAATGGCCGAACCATGTATGGATTCTGTATAGTTTATACTATTTTCCAGCAAGTCAATTCTATGGGAATCAGGTAGCCTCTCTTTATTTTATGATGTTCCAAAGAGCTGCTTTTACTAGCTGAATAAGGAAGTGAATCACAGCTCTATAAATAAATTAGTAAAATTACACTCCTGTTGAGAAACTGGTGACATATATATATATATA